>NC_091983.1:248028121-248328121 GCF_044704955.1 Pristiophorus japonicus
CTCCTCCCCCCCCCCGTCCCTTTCCTTCCCCCCCCCCCCCTTCCCCGCTGTCCCTTTCCCTCCACTCCCCTGTCCCTCCCCCCCCCCCTTTCCTCCTCCCCCCCCTGTCCCTATCCCTTTCTCCCCCCCCCCCCCACCCTGTCCTTTTCCTCCTCTACCCCCCCCTTTCCTTTTCCTCCTCCTCCCCCTCCCCCCGTCCCTTTCCTCCTCCCCCCCCCCGTCCCTGTCCCTTTCCTCCCCCCCCACCCTGTCCTTTTCCTCCTCTCCCCCCCCCCCCTTTCCTTTTCCTCCTCCTCCCCCTCCCCCCCCCCCCCCGTCCCTTTCCCCCCCCCCCTGTCCCTTTCCTCCCCCCCCCCCCCCCACCCCGTTCTGGATTTTGGGTATTTCCAGATCTCGGAATGTGGTGCAGGCTAGAAGGGACGAATGGCTTGCTCCTGCACCTATTTTCTATGTTTCTATGTCTTTCCATCGTCCCAAATCTGGAAACGTCTGGGCCGAGGTAAGGGGGCGGCGGGGGGGGGGCGGTGGCATAGACTGCGGGTCAGGGGTTGGTGATTCCGGGTTCGGCAGCGTTGGCTGCAGGTCAGGGGTCGACAGTTCCGGGTTCGGCAGCTTGGCTGCGGGTCGGGTTGGCGGTTCGGCAGCGGGTCAGAGGTCAGTGGTTTGGGTACAGCAGCGTTGGCTATGGGTCGGGGGTCGGAGGTCGGCGACTAGGGAAAAAATTTGCGTTGAAGAAGACCTGCAAAAAAAGGTAAGTTAAAGTTTTTATTTTTAAAATCTTTTTCAGTGATTTAGTAAGTATTTTGTGAATGTTTTTTGAATTTTATTTTTTGTTTTTTGGAAAAATGTTTTTTTTTTCCCCCCTCCCTAGGCCCAACTCGCTGTGATAAATGGTTTAAAAAAAAAAATGTCCAGATTTCGGAACATTTTCCGGATTCCGGACGACCCCGTCACAGATCGGCCTGGTGTCCGGATTTCAGAACATTCCGAATTTCAGAACTCTGGATTTCGGACGCTCAATTTGTATTTTAAATGCTATTCCAAGTAAAGACTATATCAAATGAAGGGATACAGTGTTTTTATAGTCTAGCATGTAGCAAGAAGGATGTATATTATACATCAAATTACAATGTACTCCCTAAGTATTTTTCGCTACTCTCAAATGGCCTTGTCTGATCATCATCTTCAATTCCTTAGTGATTTTAGAACGTTTCTAGCAGCTTTGAGTTGATCTAGTTCACCAGTAAATCTGATTTGTCCCAGTACAGGAAGATTAAATTGCATTGCATGTGTGGTTCTCCTGAGGAATCCCACAGTGACTGCTCACCTTTGACTTAAATTTAGTGTAGTACTTGAATAATGGCAGACTGACTGATTACTACAATTAGTGTCATGTAAAGTGCAAAATACCTAGAGACATGCACACTGAACAAATACCCCAGTGCAGTCCAGAATTTAGTACAAAATACCATGATAGGGTTTCTATTAGATTTTATAGCAGAAGATACTTGCCATTACTGAAATCATATTGGACGTGTTTCCATGCTGTTTAAAATCATACATTTTTCAAAAGGAACTTTAACTTATTTGTGGCAAAAATAACACAGAACATGAACAATATGCCCTCTGATAATGCTATTTGATTTCCATATACTTTAACTTCGATAACTTAAAAAATAAAAAATAAAACTATTTTCTCTTTTTAAAGGCACTGGCTAGGGCATTGGTTCTATGTGCTCTCGGGTATCTTACATGAGCAGCAGTTCTCCATATGTGAGCTTGGTGGTTAGTGTTGGTAGTCTGGTTGTGGAGAGTATAGCAATCAAGCCTGATGCTGCACTCCCACCATACACATACATGCATTTTACTGAAACAGGAGGGAGACCCACGATTGATTCTTCTATCCCTCTCACTCCAATACCCAACAACAACTTATATTTATATAGCGCCTTTAACATAAAACGTCCCAAGGTACTTCACAGGAGTGTTGTCAAACAAAATTTGACAACTAACCACAAGGAGAAATTAGGGCAGACGACCAAAAGCTTGATCAAAAAGGTAGGTTTTAAGGAGCGGAGGTAGAGAGGGGTGAGGTTTAGGAAGAGAATTCCAGAGCTTAGGTTCTAGTCAGCCGAAGGCACGGCCATTAATAGCTGAGTGCTTAAAATCAGGGATGCACGAGGCCAGAATTAGAACACCCCCACTCCCTTGTGCAGCACTGCTCAGGCCAATTGTGGCACCTCAACTGTTGCCTTGGCCAAGATCCTCTTATTCAACATTGACACAGGGATATTTAAGTTGGGACCTTTGTTCTGTATAAACCATCTATCGGGTGTCACTAAGTGCTTTTTTGGTAATATCAGGAAGCGCAATTTTTATTCTACAGACACCCTGCGTGTCATAACATAAAAGAAATACGAGCAGGAGTAGGCCATTCAGCCCTCTGTGTCAGCTCCACCATTCAGTAAGATCATCGCTGACTTACCTCAACACAACCTTCCCGCACTCTTCCCATATCCCTTAGTTCGCTTAATATCCAAAAATCTATTGATCTCTGTCTTGAATATATATACTCAATGACTGAGCCTCCACAGCCCTCTGGAGTAGAAAATTTCAAGATTCACCATCCTCTGAGTGAGAAATTCCTCCTCATCTCAGTCCTAAATTGCCAATCCCTAATTCTGAGACTGTGACCCCTGGTTCTAGACTCTCCAGTCAGGGGAAACATTCTCCCAGCAGCTACCCTGTCATTCATCAAAACTCGAGGGAATATAAGCCGAGTCTACTCAATCTCTCCTCGTAGGACTATCCCAGGAATTAGTCCAGTGAATCTTCGTTGCATGCCCTCTAAGGCAAGTATATCCTTTCTTGGGTAAGGAGTTACTTTAGTTCAGTTTCATACCGTGTACATCTCAATTTCTGCATATTAATAGTTTTCTTGGGTGCAAATGCTTGAGATTTTGGTTTTTCGTTTTAAAGTTTGCAATTTTGACCTTGTATTTAAAAAAAAAAACTTTCTGGATTTTTATTTGGATTTTTTCAGGTTATTGTTTTATTTTTCCATAGGATATACAGCACACACGGCCCAACCAGTCCATGCTGGCATTTTATGTTCCGCTCGAGTCTCCTCATCTAACTCTCAGCATAACCCTCTATTTCCTTCTCCCTCATATGCTTATTTAGCCTGCCCTTAAAGGTCAGAGGCTGGGTATTCTGCGGTGAGTTTCACCTGACAGTCCGAGGCCTTTCCACCATCTAAAAGGCATGATCAGGAGTGTGATGGAATGCTCTCCACTTGCCTGGGTGAGTGCATCTCCAACAACACTGAAGAAGCTTAATACCGTCCAGGACAAAGCAGCCCGCTTGATTGGCACCCCATCCACCACCTTCAACATTTGCTCACTCAACCACCGGCACGCTGTGGTATGTGCCGTCTACAGAATGTTACTGCAGCATTTCCCAGGCCCACAGCCTCGACCACCTAGAAGGACAGGGCCAGCAGACACGTGGCAACACCATCACCTGCAAGTTCCCTTCTAAGTTGCACACTATCTTTACTTGGAAATATATCGCCATTCCTTCGCTGGGTCAAAATCCTGGAAAACTCTCCTTAAAAGCACTGTGGGAGTGCCTTCACCACAAGGACTGCAGCGGTTCAAGAAGGCGGCTCACCACCACCACCTCGAGGGCAAAGATGGCACACACCACAGCGCGCCGGTGGTAGAGGGCGTGAATGTTTAAGGAGGTGGATGGGGTGCCGATCAAGCGGGCTGCTTTGTCCTGGATGGTGTCGAGCTTCTTCAGTGTTGTTGGAGCTGCAGCCATCCAGGCACGTGGAGAGCATTCCATCACACTCCTGACCCGTGGCTGTTAGATGGTGGTTTGGGCCTCTACTCATTGGAATTCAGAAGAATGAGAGGTGATCTTATCGAAACGTATAAGATTATGAGGGGGCTTGACAAGGTGGATGCAGAGAGGATGTTTCCACTGATGGGGAAGACTAGATCTAGAAGGCATGATCTTAGAATAAGGGGTCGCACATTTAAAACTGAGATGAGGAGAAATTTCTTTTCTCAGGGTTGTTAATCTGTGGCATTTGCTGCCTCAGAAAGCTGTGGAAGCTGGGACATTGTCTATTTTTGTCTTAAATTTATTCAATTTCTTAAAAGATAAGGGGTTATGGGGAGCGGGCAGGGAAGTGGAGCTGAGTTCATGATCAGATCAGCCATGATCTTATTAAATGTCGGAGCGGGCTCGAGGGGCCGTATGGCCTACTCCTGTTCCTATTTCTTATGAATGGATGAGCAATAAATGCTGGCCTTGTCAGCGAGCCCCACATCCTAAGAACGATTAAACAGTACACAGTACTCCAGGTGTGGTCCCACCAAGGCCCTATAAATTGCAGCAAGACTTCTTTACACTTTTATGCTCCAATCCTTTTGTAATAAAGGCCAACATACTATTTGCTTTCCAATTGCTTACTGTACCGGTGCGTTAACTTTCTGTGATGTGTGCCGTCCCTCTGAATTCCAACTTTTCCCAATCTCTCTCCATTTTAAAAAAATCTTCTGCTTTTCTATTTTGCCTACCGAAGTGGATAATTTGATATTTCTCCTGAAGCATGGGGAGCCCCAAGGTATACTTGTGGTTTGTAATTACACAGGTTAATTCTGTCTCCTTTTTACAAACTGGACAATAAATGAGGATATACGACTGTACTGTTCTGTTGAAATCCGAAGGAGTTGAATCATTTTTATAGAATCATGGAATGGTTACAGCACAGAAGGAAGCCACTTGGCCCATTGAGCCCGTGCCGACTCTCTGGAAGAGCACTTCAGCTAGACCCACTCCCTCGCTCTTTCCGCATAGCCCTGCACATCTTTTTCCTTCAGGTACTTATACAATTCCCTTTCTAAAGCCGTGATTGAGTCTGCTCCCACCATTTTTAAGTCTCCGACGAAACAAAACTTTGATTTCCAAGAAACTGTTCGTTATTTAGGTTCCCATTATCTATTTAACAGAAATGGGTAATTTTCATTATAAATGTGGATAAAGAAACTTATAATAAATATAAAACTGACAGAATAGATGACTTGGGAACTAAATTAAATCAAGCTGTCCTGGCTAAATGATATCCTGCTTGACCTGAAGACCTCAATTGATCTTGACTCAAGAAATCGACTAGCTGTATAGTTAAGTTTCCCCAATCAGACTCTGGAGTGCGTAGCACAGGTTGAGCATCCGAAATCCGGAGTTCCGAAGTTCAGAAAGTTCCAGTAATCTGGACACTGGGCTGATCCGTGGCAGGGTCGCCTGGAAACAGGAAAATGTTCCGAAATCCAGACTCCCCCGCCTCGACCGTGTGACCCCTCTCTTCTCTTTCCTCCCCACCCCCCCATCCCCTTTTTTTTTTACCTCAACCCAGGCAAACTTTCCAAAATCCTGAAATAACTGGAACAGGCTCGGTCCCGATGTTTCCAGATTTCAGACATCGCCCCTCGCTAGCCTTTCATTGACAGAGTTGTGACAAAGGGAAACTCATTCCTCTCCTGTTTCCATCCAAAACCTGTTCCTTTGATTGTAAAGTGACTTCAACTGTGCAGTGCCTCAAAGAAGAACTTCGTAATTGTAACAGTATCAAATCTTATCAGCAGAAGTACCCAGTAAAGTTTATTTTTATATTACAGTTGATGGATGCATGAGTCTTTAAAGAATTTTTTGTCCCGTGTAACCTCTGTCAGCTGATTAAAAAGGTTCATTGCTTGAACTTGTGATTCAGGACCTGTATTTGTTAAGCTTACACAATTTCTCCCCTTGTGGACTTCACACGAATAACACATTCTGGGCTCTATGCCCAGATGCTGACTCGAGTGCATAATTCATTTTCAAACTGATTACTTTTCCTTTTTGTCAGCACAAAAGACGACTTTATGGTGCAGGTATTTTTTATTGTATTTGTGAGAATGTACCTGTTTTTGTTGGTGCAAGAACAATCTGTATTTCTGGATTTACTGCATGTATAGTTTGCAGAGTTATGGATTCGTTATTATTTCTTCTGAGTCACTTGAATTCCAAGCAGCCCGTGCTTTTCTTCTACATTGGCATTCGGTACTTTTTTTGCAGCCTCAGATTTGTGCATCATTGAGCAAGAGCTAAAGGAGAGTGCAGATTTTACACACTCTCCCTTTGTGGTGAGGATATTCTGTACGTGCAGATTTTTCATGATGTGTCTTGTGCTCAATGTGAGAATGAGCTGCACATGTGAGAAAATGTGGGATGTTTGTGTTTCACCATGTTCTTCCCCATATACTGTGCCCTATTACTCCATCTGTCACTATTTCCTTTTGAATAGCATTGAATTTGTACAGGCTCCTGGGCAGCCACTTGATGGATAAGTGTACTTGAAGCTTGAATTATAAGAATAACGTTTTTAAATCCCGTCTTTTTGGTTGGGAGAGGGGAGGAGAAGAGGCTATTTAGTACTGGTCGCCCCATTTTCAGTCTCGAGAGTAAGCTAACAGTCTGCGAAATATGACACAAATGGATGCAGTGGCAGTGTGCTATCGAGTAAGAATCGAAATCAGCAACTAGTTGTTTTTTGTTGAGGTTTAGAGGGGGACATTCAGGTTAATGGAAAACAGTAGCTGCAGTATTGTCTAAGGTAATTGCGTTCATAATGTGAGGGTCAATTGGAAAATTCCAGTGTTTGGGGGAAACAGCTTGTGTTTATGTTCTTTTAAAGTCCTTAATTTTAGTGCACATTTTTCCAATCCTAATTCATCATCATAGGCAGTCCCTCGAAATCGAAGACTTGCTTCCACTCTAAAAGTGAGTTCTCAGATGGCTGTACAATCTAATGCGGGAATTACAGTCTCTGTCACAAGTGGGTTGAAGGAAAGGATGGATGGGGAGCCTAGTTTGCCGCACGCTCCTGTGCTTGATTTCTGCATGCTCTCGGCGACGAGACTCGAGGTGCTCAGCGCCCTCCCAGATGCTCTTCCTCCATTTTGTGCGGTCTTGGGTCAGGGATTCCCAGGTGCAGGTGGGGATGTTGCACTTTTATCATCATCATAGGCAGTCCCTCTGAATCGAGGAAGACTTGCTTCCATTCTCAAAATGAGTTCTTAGGTGACTGAACAGTCCAATACGGGGATTACAGTCTCTGTCACAGGTGGGACAGACAGTGGTTGAAGGAACGGGTGGGTGGGACTGGTTTGCCGCACGCTCTTTCCGCTGCCTGCGCTTGGTTTCTGCATGGTCTCGACGATGAGACTCGAGGTGCTCAGCGCCTTCCCGGATGCACTTCCACCACTTAGGGTGGTCTTTGGCCAGGGACTCAAGTGTTGGTGGGGATGTTTGCACTTTACCAAGGAAGCTTTGAGGATGTCCTTGAAACGTTTTCTCTGCCCACCTTTGGCTCGCTTGACATGTAGGAGTTCCGAGTAGAGCGCTTGCTTTGGGAGTCTTGTGTCAGGCATGCGAACAATGTGGCCTGCCCAGCGGAGCTGATCGAGTGTGATCAGTGCTTCAATGCTGAGGATGTTGGCCTGGTCGAGGACACTAACGTTAGTGCGCTGTACTCCCAGGAGATTTGCAGGATCTTGCGGAAACATCATTGGTGATATTTCTCCAGCAACTTGAGGTGTGTACTGTACATGGTCCATGTCTCTGAGCCATACAGGAGGGCAGGTATTACTACAGCCCTGTAGACCGTGAGCTTGGTGACAGTTTTGAGGGTCTGGTCTTCAAACACCCTTTTCCGAACGCTGCACTGGCGCACTGGAAGCGGTGTTGGATCTCGTCATCAATGTCTTCTCTTGTTGATAAGAGGCTCCCAAGGTATGGGTAATGGTCCAAGTTGTCCACTTGCACTTTATCAAGGAGGCATTGAGGGTGTTCTTGAAACATTTAATCGGTCCATCTGGGGCTCACTTGCCATGTAGGAGTTACGAGTAGAGTGCTTGCTTAGGGAGTCTTGTGTTGGGCATGCGGACAATGTGGCCTGCCCAGCGGAGCTGATCAAGTGTGGTCAGTGCTTCAATGCTGGAGATGTTGGCTTGAGCGAGGACACGGACGGTACATCTATCCTCTTGCAGTGGTACTTCTCAAGCACTTTGAGATGTCTGCTGTATATGGTCCACGTCTCTGAGCCATCTAGGAGGGCGATATCACTGCTGCCCTGTGGAGACCATAAGCTTGGTGCCAGATTTGAAGTCCTGGTCTTCAAAAACACACTTCCTCAGGCGACGGAAGACTGCGCTGGCACACTGGAGGCAGTGTTGGACCTCGCCGTCTGTGTCTGCCCTTGCTGATGGTAGGCTCTCCTAATTAGCTTCTGTTGAGTCCTATTTGAGAGAGGCAAGTTAATACTGAAGGCTCACAATGCAATATTATCTGTTCTGGTGCTAACTGACCTATACATTTTAGGCATTTTCAGTTTTTGTCAGACTCTTCTTTTTTTTGGTGACTTTATTCTAGTGCTATTTGTCGGTGCATTTCCTTCTCAATATTGTGACTGCCTTTGGATTTGCTCTACTTTCTCTTTTGAGAGTATTGGTTTTTGCAAATTATGGTTTTCCTATCGGAGGTGGAATATCTTGCAACCATCAGCAGCCACTCTGAAGCGGTCCGTACTGTGGCCCTGCTAAAACCAGTACTACTCAGAATTCTGTGGTTTGAATTACTCTGGAGGCTGGGATTTGAAGCCAATCGCTTTCAGATTCCAGTGTTGATACTGGATTCTTTTCCCTTCAATCTGTTTCAGCGAATTCACTGACACACGAACACTTTTAGTCTTAGCAACATAAGACCTTTATTAGAGAATCTCCCGGCCGGGACCTGTTAAGATAAAGGGGAACACACTTGAGTCGAGTTTGTCCACCTCTGTCCTGACAAGCTACGTAACAGTACAAAAACTCAACACTTATACATCGTTAAAGCAGAACACATTTGAATGACACTTAGTTTATACAATCATTTCCCCCATAGCATACCCAATTGCAGGCTAGCAACTCTCCAAATAGGGCGGGCTCCAGGGATGTGTTTATTGTTTCGAATCTCATCACACTTCCCTATTTCATGGCTGGATATAGCAGCCCCTCGTCTGACTCATGTCTGACTTTTGCTTTTTCACGTAACTCGTGTTTGACCACAACTCTGAGTAATCCTTAGTTTGTCTCGACAGGGCAAATATCGCAGCTTGACATTTTCTTTTAGCCATTTTCCCATGATTCCCTATCTCCATCTTTTTGCTACCTTCTCTAGCCATCTACCACTTTCGCAATCCTTTTTCACATTCTCATTCCCCCCTTTTATCATTCTATGATAACTCTGGTGATTATTCCAGGAGTATCGCATTCAGCTGTTCGCATTCTTGTTTCTCATTCTTGTTTCTCATACTCTTCTTGATTCTCGAGTAAATAGGATCCCCATGATCCTCCGAGTAACCAATCTAACCAACCATCTCCTTTCTCTGGGCCTTGCCTAAACTCATCCAGCTGCTTTCTTATGGCATCAATGGCTTGGGTGATATTGTATGATTCATCCGTTACATGTGTTATACATTTGTCCCCTATAATGGTGCACACTCCTCCTTGTTGGGCCAGCTGATAATCTACGGCATAGCGGGTTTGCTGCGTATACAATCTTAGTTCAGACAGCTCTCGGTTAATGGCATCCAGTCCCTTAGATGTGCTATTGCCCAAAATGGTCAATCCGCAAATAAGGTAGTTCCTATTTTTGGCACTAATTACCCCTGCCGATCCACCTACAGACAGGGCCCCAAGGAACCCATAGCCGAGTGATGATCCTAGCGTGATAGGATCCTCCCAATCGGCACAGAATTCCTTACTGATGGCCCGTGTTACTATCCTTTTCCGGGTATGCCCCCTTTTGGGGCATGGGACTGTGAGTGGTCCTATAGTTCCTACTGCAAAGAGGACCGGGAGGGTCGGTGTGGCTGTCTTAAAGGTACCATTAAGGAGGAACACAAATCCTTCCTTAGCTCTATAACACTTTACGTTAGTGTTGCTAACACTCGTGAACTGCTTATACCACCAATTGCTCGGTTCCCTTGAATTTGAGCCTGATCCTACCAATTGGTAAGCATCAAACGGGTATGCCCATGTTTCTGAGCTGACATGAGTTCCGTTACACTGACCGCAGATAACTTGCCTTCCTGCGGTCACGTTCAGGCATCTTTGCTCGTTACAGGTACAGGTAAACTGGCCCTTACGCACTCGACAGTGCTGAAGGGCACACTGCGTCTGCACACAGGTGGCGTTCCCGGGGACCAGGGCATATACACAACCCCACCCTTGTCCTGAGAAGCAAAGCGGGTAGCTTGCAATGTCCGAGCATACCGCTCCGTTCTTTCCCTGGGATCCCCTGCACTCAGGATTCATGGAGTCTATTAATTCCACACATCTTCCCGGTATACCCTTTCTATATTCGCCCGTTTGTCCCTCACAGGGTGCGTCCGAGGTATCTGCCATGTATAAGTCGCGGGGAGTCCACCCAGGGGTGGCCACGAACAGGGCCTCGACTGATTGGGCTAGTGGGTAACACACAGTTCGATTGCCATGCAATCGGGTATGGGTCTGATAAAATAAGTTATCCTGTAGCCCTTCTAATTCTGCTAGGATAGCACAAGATAGCACAAATACACCTGCTAGCTTACACATGTTTAAATAATTTTAGACGATACTATACATTAGTTAACAATAAGATAAGGACAAATCAAAAACAGCTAAGTCTGTTTGTTCCTTTCTTTTCCTGTGTTCTTGGCGTTTTTCTTCCTGCCCCAAGGATGTGGTTTATTCAGCTATGATGGAGAGGAAGTCTGGAACAGAAACAAGGGTTAGGACGGCTGATAACATAGGCTTATGTAGTAGCCAGTTTACAGTGGTGCAAGTGAACCCAGGCACTTCTCCCTTCAACCTTAGCTGCGGAGGGGGTAGTGAGTAACACCTGAAAGGGCCCTCCCATTGTGGCTCTAGTCCCTTTCGAATCCATTTCTTAATCAGGACATACTTCCCTGGTGCCACGAGGGATGATTCGGGTAAAACTGGGAGGTCGAGGTGAGCCTCTCGAACCTGGTTGTGAGCTAGTCGCAGAGCCGGAGTCAGAGAAAGAACATTGGTGGTCATCAGTCGAGCTGGGATACCATATCTAGGAACAATTTCTCTCATTAACACCTTAACAACAGTTTGAGCCTTATTGTCCAGGGTAGGGTAGGCTTCAATCCATCTGCTAAACACATCTACTATTACTAACACATATTGTAACACTGAACTTTTTGCAACTCAATGTAGTCCAACTGTAAGGTCTCAAAGGGGCCTTCTGGTAGGGGCGTCTTACCCCAATCACAGGGGACTCCCTTCCCTGGATTATGCTGTTGGCAAACAAGGCAACGACTGCTGATGTTCTGGGCTATCATCTGGAGTCTAGGGTGCCACCAAGTGGCCAAAAGTGTGTCACTTGTTGTCCTCGCTCCACAATGAGTAGCAAAATGCATACATTCAATAACCCATAGAGCCAACTCGTCAGACATGCAAGTCTGTTCCGCGGGAGTGGTCCAGAGTTTAGAAACATTGTCATAAGTACATCCATAATCTTTCCACAACAGTTTATCTTTTTCAGGAGCGTCCTCCTGTGCTTTAATGACATCTTGGATGGTTGGCATTGGTTTTTCCGAGGCTAACTTATCCTTGGCAGGATTTTTAGTTTGACTTATCATTCTGGGCACTACCATTTGTTGTCCACGAGAGGCCTTTTTAGCCTCTCTGTCAGCACAGCGGTTTCCTATATCAACCGGAGAGTTTCCGGTCGTGTGGGCAGTGCACTTGACAATAGCAATATATTTAGGGAGCATGAGGGCTTGCAACAAATCTGATACTAGTTGCTAATGGGATATCTCATTCCCCTGTGAGGTTAGGAATCCCCTATTTTTCCATAACTGTCCGAAATCATGGGCCACCCCAAAGGCATACCTAGAGTCGGTATAGATATTGACTTTGAGGTCTTTGGCCAAAATACAGGCTCGGGTGAGGGCGAATAGTTCAGCTTGTTGAGCAGAATAGGCGATTTCAAAAGCGGCAGATTCCAAGACCTGATTCTCCTGGTTTACTATGGCGTATCCTGAGATTCGTGTATCTTCTGGATTAATAGAAGAACTTTCGTCAACATACATAATACAGTCTGGGTCTTCCATTGGTACGTCAACTAAATCTTCCCTGACCGATGAGGCCTCCTGAATTAAAGATAAACAATCATGACTGGGTTCTTCCTCATCTTGGGGTGGCTCAGTAAGAAAACAGGCCGGATTAATGGCAGTACAGTGCCGAAAGGTAAGCTTAGGATTATTCAGTAGGTAGATCTCGTATCTGCTTTGCCTGGCCATGGTAAGGTGTTGAGTCTGCAGTTGGCCCAGGAGGGCAGCTACGGAGTGAGAGGTGTACACAACAATATCCTGCTGGAGGGTAATGTTGGCAGCGGATTGAAGGCTATTGTAGATAGCGGTTAATATTTGGGTACATACAGGGTGCCCCAAGGCAACGGGGTCTATTTTGGAAGAGTAATAGGCAACAGGCCTATGCTTATCCCCGTGTTTCTGAGTTAACACAGCAGTGGCACAGTCTTTCAAGATTGTGCAGTACAGTTGAAAGGGCCGGTCATAAAGGGGTCGGCCCAAAGCCGGAGCTTGCAGTTCCTTAAAGGCTTGAACGTCTGTGGCTTCTATTTCAAAGCTGCCTTCTTTAGTTGTGTATGGTGTGAGATGCTTAGTCATCAGGGCAACCTTTAGGGATCCAGGATCTACAGTAATTGATCATCCCCAACCACTGCCGCATCTGTTTGGCCGTGCTAGGGACTGGAAACTGGCAAATTGGTTCGTCATCCGGGGAGGGTCCCTGCACAATCAAGCTACGTAATCGGGGGACGGTTGGCCAAAGGGGTTGTTAGTGTAAGGTTCCCGTCCTCTTCCCCCCTTGCCCCCCTCCTCTTCCTCTTTCGTACCGACGGGAGGGACACTCTCTACTCCACTGTCCTTCTTGCCCACAATTAAAGCATTCATCTCGTCTTTCCCAGCCCCGACCTCTTCCCATACAAGGCCGGGGACAGTAGGGCGGTCTGTAATTAGCAGGGCCCTGGGCCATTTGGGTGTTGGGTATATCCGTATCCTTGGTTACCCACCCATCCCTTCACACAGTACTGTGGTTCCAGCTGGTATCCCCTCGGGTCGGACCAGGGTCCTCTCCGTGGGGGTTCTTCCTTTCTAGTCACATATTCGGTTTTGACCCGGGTCAGGGGTGTGCCTCCTCCTTCCCCTCCTTTCTTCTCCTGCCAATAATATTTTACCGCTCTTTCCATTTGGGCTCTACTGTTATCTGCCCAATTCATATTATTTGTCCGGATAGCGTGAACAATCGAATAGGGCAGGCACTGAAGTAGAATAGCGCAGAATTGAGGTGAATTGTCCCCTGCCCTGAAGGCATTATCTCCTGATTGACCTCTGTATATTTCAATAAATCTTTCCATGAATTCATCGGCAGTTTCTTCTCGTTTGGGTTTAGTCTCTAACACTACTGCCATACTGATGGGCTTCTGAAGGGTCTTGCTGAGAGCATTGAAAATGGCGTCTAGACGATCCGCGTCTAAAGGATGAGTAGTCACTAACTCATTGTGGGTGGGTCGCCTCAAAATTTCTAAGAACCGGATGTGTTCAGTCGGGCTCAGGGTCTGCTGCACTAAGGACCACAAGTCTCTCGATTCCGCATTATAAACTCCAATGGTGAGTCGGAGGCGATCTATAAACTTGACAGGTTCCTTCTTTCGATCTGGTATTGTAGCCAGGATAGCCATAATCTCATGCGGCTTCCAGGGTACATATACATTTATGGTGGGGTGATCCGCAGCCTGTGCTGCATCTGGATTTGGCATGGGTCGAACTGGGAACTGCCGAGTTCCTACCCTAGTTTTCTGGACAGAAGTATTATTTCCTGAGGCCGTTTCTCTATCTGAAGAGCACTCCGAGCCTGTAGAACTAATGCTGGAGCTTCGGCTATGACGAGTGGGTCGTTGCTGATGGCCTCGAAGTTCAGACTGAGAGCGGGGCTGATGAGAGTGCCCGCATCGCCTCTCTGGACTAGGGGTCTGAACGATCAGGTTACGTCCTTTAGTCTTAGATCTGGTCCTACCGGCCACAGGGTCGGTGAACTGAGGACTTGAGTCACTATCTGAAGAGGAAGAGTCCGTCTGGGCTTGTCGGTTCATTGGTGTGGGGTTACGGTTATCATCACCTCCTACCGCCGGAGTGTAGGGTGGAGGTCGGCGGGAAGGGGACCGTGGTGAGGGGCCCGGTGCTGCGGGAGGCGCTGTTGGGGTTGGGCGCCGAATCAGTGACCATTCATCAAATTCATCATCAGCCTCGGTCAATGCAAAACCAACCATTCGACCACGTGGTCTATCGGTACCCTTCTCAGAGGTCCCAGGGAAACTCTTACTATGTTTCTCGTGCGCGCACTCTTTCTTTAAGACATCTACAGTTTTAACATGTCCTCCTTCTGTCAAGGACAGCCCTAGTTTAGTGACGTTCTCCTGCCAGCTTGACAGAAGGGACTCATCTTTCAGCTTTTGACAGTACTGTCTCCATTTGGCTATTAAATCCTTATCCTTTTTTAACCACCGGGACCATATATTTTGTTTTTACTCAATAAACCTATCCTTTGTGCATTTCCTGGCTCCGTAACTTATCATCCGACTATACGTAATTCAATAAGGTTCACACTCTTAAACTTCCCACATACAGGACAACACTACGAAGGGTTTAAAAAAAACTTTCACTGTTTGAAAAAGTGGGTGGAGCTAAAGCAAACCACAACTCCCCGGTTTCCACAACACAAGCTTTCTCATTCACAGTAAAAATCATACAAGCATTTAAAACAGACGTTCACAAGATTCTTTTTTTTTTGGATCCATGACCTTTCAGGGAATTCGTAGTTTTATCTAAATTACCCATCCTTGTGTCGCCGCACGTTGGATCGGGGTCCTAATTAATCCGAATCGTCCCCCACGCCGCGCCGTGGTGATCTCAGTTTAGCTTACCCAGAGCCTAGGTGGACCAAGTGATATACAAGATCGACACCGCACCTGGCGTAAGTACAATTTAAAATTTACACAGTCCCGCAGCTTAATTTTACGTAATTCCCTAACCTCCGCATTTCCCTACGCGGTTCGCGCGATTCTTTATTTCCTGGGGCCTCGAACCCACACAGCCTGTTCGTGACGCAGCACGACAATTCTTTACTTGGGCCTCTAACCCACTCTTTACTTGGGCCTCTAATCCACTCTTTACTTGGGCCTCTAACCCACTCTTTCTTTTTCTAGGTTCCCGATTCTCTATTTACTAAATTTAAAACGTGTTCGCCAGATTGACATGGATCTCGTTCAGACACCACCTGAGAACCAGCGAGTGGCTAAACTTTCCTCAGACTTTTGAAACCGGAGGAAACTGGAGCAGTATTGAAATTATACTTACTCCAGTGGCCATTTTCCTCTCGTCTCGTCCAAGGCTAGTCTAGCTCTTAATTCGCAAGTTTTCGGCAGTCGTCCGTTGAGATCCCACTTCTGACACCAAATGTTGATACTGGATTCTTTTCCCTTCAATCTGTTTCAGCGAATTCACTGACACACGAACACTTTTAGACTTAGCAACATAAGACCTTTATTAGAGAATCTCCCGGCCGGGACCTGTTAAGATAAAGGGGAACACACTTGAGTCGAGTTTGTCCACCTCTGTCCTGACAAGCTACGTAACAGTACAAAAACTCAACACTTATACATCGTTAAAGCAGAACACATTTGAGTGACACTTAGTTTATACAATCATTTCCCCCATAGCATACCCAATTGCAGGCTAGCAACTCTCCAAATAGGGCGGGCTCCAGGGATGTGTTTATTGTTTCGAATCTCATCACACTTCCCTATTTCATGGCTGGATATAGCAGCCCCTCGTCTGACTCATGTCTGACTTTTGCTTTTTCACGTAACTCGTGTTTGACCACAACTCTGAGTAATCCTTAGTTTGTCTCGACAGGGCAAATATCGCAGCTTGACATTTTCTTTTAGCCATTTTCCCATGATCTCCATCTTTTTGCTACCTTCTCTAGCCATCTACCACTTTCACAATCCTTTTTCACATTCTCACCAGTACTCTGTCTCGAGAGCTTTTAGGCTGCCTGTGTTGATTCAAGAATGCATTTAATATACTCAATGACTCAACATACCACAAGAAGTCTTAATGATTCAACATTTTTTCAGAAGAAAATAGAGGAATACTTGATTTATGAAGAGAAAACCTGCTGTAGTAATGCATGCTCGAGAGAAAATCCTAATGCTGAGTCAGAGGCAGATAGACACAATGCGGTGAACCAACCATTCAATTGGCCTGTCAATCCTGACATGCAGTTGAAGTGATGGTCTGTTTTCCAGTCAAAATAATGGAGTACTGGAATACCAGCAGGTCTATTTACAGCTGTTTCAATTTGTGCTGCCATCAGTATTTGAGGAAGCCACCATTAATTTGAAATTACTAGCCTAGATAATTTTTTATATTGAATTGTTTATGTACAGTTTAACCCAGCTGGGTGAAATTAACTGACAAAACATTTTGAAGCTGCAATATCATTGACTTCAGTTTGTCAATGTTCGTGAATTTCTTTAAGTGCTTTTCTATTTTTGCTTGCTGCAAATGTGTTGTCCTATGCCTTCACAGTTATATAACTTTATTTGGATGTGTTAAGTGCTTTGGAATAGCATAAGTTTTGTGATGCCTTTTAAACGGACTGCATGACTGTAAAAGAACCCCAGAGTTTTTCAAAAAGGAGCAGAGATTTTTACATGCATCCCTGAGCAACATTTATCCCTCAACTAATCTCTCCAAAATAGATCAACTAGTCATTCATTTGTTGCTAATTTTGGCACACAGTTTGGCTGCAGCTTTTGTCCAGCTAACAACATTATTCAAAAAATAATTCAAAGGTAATAGTGTTTTGAGGTCTGAAGAAGTCCTGAAAGGTGCTTGATAAAAACAGTCCTCTTTCCCCATCGTTATTTTACTGCCTTTGTCGTCGTCTCTTTCATCCTCTCCTATTCTAACTTACCACCACCTCTCCTTATCTTCTGCTTTGCCCCCTCCGCCCCCCCACCCAACTTCAGCTACACCACCCTTCGTTGCACCCCCCACTTCTGCTCCGCCCCCCAGCTCTGCTCTGCGCCGCCTCCCGTCTCTTTCCCGCCCCCCCCACCCCCCAAACTACATCTCTCCCCCCCCAACTCCGTCTCTCCCCCCCCGCCCCCACTCCGTTCTCCCCCCCCCCCGCCCCCACTCCGTTCTCCCCCCCCCCCCCAAATCCGTCTCTCCTCTCCCCCCCCCCCCCCGTCTCTTCTCTCTCTCTCTTCCCACCCCCCATCCATCTCTCTCTCTCTCTCTCTCTCTCTCTCTCTCTCTCTCTCTCTCTCTCTCTCTCTCTCTCTCTCTCTCTCATCTCCTCCACCTCCACCCCTCCCCCTCCTTCCCCCACTCCTTCTCCCTCTTCCCCCCCCCACTCCTTCTCTCCCCCTCCCCCACTCCTTCTCTCCCCCTCCCCCACTCCTTCTCTCCCCCTCCCCCACTCCTTCTCTCCCCCTCCCCCACTCCTTCTCCCCCTCCCCCACTCCTTCTCCCCCTCCCCCACTCCTTCTCCCCCTCCCCCACTCCTTCTCCCCCTCCCCCACTCCTTCTCCCCCTCCCCCACTCCTTCTCCCCCTCCCCCACTCCTTCTCCCCCTCCCCCACTCCTTCTCCCCCTCCCCCACTCCCCCTCCCCCCCCCCCCACTCCGTCTCTCTCCCCCCCCCCCCACTCCGTCTCTCTCCCCCCCCACTCCGTCTCTTCCCCCCCCCCCACTCCGTCTCTCCCCCCTCCCCCACTCCGTCTCTCCCCCCCCCCCCCCACTCCGTCTTACGCCCCCCGTCTCCGTCTTACGCCCCCCGTCTCCGTCTTACGCCCCCCGTCTCCGTCTTACGCCCCCCGTCTCCGTCTTACGCCCCCCGTCTCCGTCTTACGCCCCCCGTCTCCGTCTTACGCCCCCCGTCTCCGTCTCCCCCTCCCCCCCCCACTCCGTCTCCGTCTCCCCCTCCCCCCACCCCCACTCCGTCTCCGTCTCTCCCCCCCCACCCCCACTCCGTCTCCGTCTCTCCCCCCCCACCCCCACTCCGTCTCCGTCTCCCCCCCCCACTCCGTCTCCGTCTCCCCCCCCCCCACTCCGTCTCTTCCCCCCCCCACTCCGTCTCTCCCCCCCCCCCACTCCTTCTCCCCCTCCTTCCCACTCCGTCTCCCCCCCACCCCCACTCCGTCTCCGTCTCCCCCCCCCCCACTCCGTCTCTCCCCCCCCCCACTCCTTCTCCCCCTCCTTCCCACTCCTTCTCTTCCCCCTCCCCCCCACTCCTCCTCCCACTCCTTCCCACTCCTTCTCCCCCTCCCCCCACTCCGTCTCTCTTCCCCCTCCCCCACTCCGTCTCTCTTTCCCTCCCCCCCCCCCCCATCTCTTCTCTCTCTGCACCCCGTCCATCTCGTCTCTTTCTCTCTCTCTCTCTTCCCCCCCCCCACCCCCGTCTCTTCTCTCTCTCCGCGCCCCCTCCCCCCCCCCCACCCGTCTCTCTCTCTCTCTCTCTCCGCCCCCCCCCCCCGGCCCGGACTCTCTCTCTCTCTTTCTCCCCCCCCCGTCTCTTCTCTCTCTCTCCCCCGCCCCCCCCGTCTCTCTCTCCGCTCCCCCCTGTCTCTTCTCTCTCTCCGCCCCCTCCCCCCTGTCTCTTCTCTCTCTCTTCCCCCCCCCCCTCCGTGTCTCTCTTTTCCCCACCCCCCCCATCTCTTCTCTCTCCCCCGTCCGTCCGTCTCTTCTCTCTCTCTTCCCCCTCCCCCCCCCCCCCCCCCCCCCCGGCACTCCGTCTTTCCTCCCCACACACTCCGTCTCCCTCCCCCCACCCGCAAAACTTGGTGTCGTGTGTGTCCGTCTCTCCCCCGGTCTCTCCTCTCTCTTCTCCCTCCCCCCCCCCCCCCCCCCCCCCCATGTCCTCCCTCCCTTCCCCCCTCCCCTGTCTGTCCTCTCTCTCTCTCTCTCTCTCTCTCTCTCTCTCTCTCTCTCCCCCTCTCTCTCTCTCTCTCTCTCTCTCTCTCTCTCTCTCTCTCTCTCTCTCCTCTCTCTCTCTCTTTCCCCCCCCGTCCCCTGTCTGTCCTCCCTCTCTCTCTCTTCTCCCCCCGTCCCCCCCCCCTTTCCACTCCGAGGCAGGGGCGAGGTCGCCGGTGACCCAGGAGGGGTTGGGGGGGTGGATTCTGGAACATTTTCTGGTTGACCCAGCACGGATCGGGCCGGATTCCGGAACATTCCAAATTTTGGAACTCCGGATTTCGGACGCTCAACCTGTATGTATGACTCAGGCTGTTGCTTAACTAGTTTGTGGGACAGCTCTCCCAAGGAGGACTTTGCAGGCAGAGTTGACTGGGCTGGATGTGCCATTATCATGTCTGAAGCCTGTGGTCCGTCCAGTTTTATTCTTAGTGTTTTTTGTAGCGGTTTGTTGCAACTGAGTAGCTTGCTCGGCCATTTCAGAGAGCATTTAAGAGTCAACTATATTGTGGGTCTGGAGTCACATATAGGCCAGACCTGATAAGAACAGCAGATTTCCTTCCCTAAAAGACATTAGTGAATCAGATGGGGTTTTACGATAATCCAGTAGTTTCATGGTTACCATTACTGACTCTAGCTTTTTATTCCATTCCAGCTAATTACTTAATTAGCTGAACTAAATTCCCCAGTTGCCGTGGGGTACTTGACAATTCAGAAGGACAGAAAGGAAAAGGAGGTGTGGTAGCTCTGTTGATAAAGGATGGAATCACCAATTGTGAGAAACGATATTGGCTCAAATGATCAGGATGTTGAAACAGTTTGGGTGGAGATGAGGAATAATGGAAAAAAGTCATTGGTGGGCATAGTCTATAGGCCAACTCTGTTGGTCGGAGTATAAACCAAGAAATAGTGGGGGCTAATAAAAAGAGAACAGCAATAACCTCCATATTGATTGGACAAATCAAATTGGTCAGGGTAGCCTTGAGGATGAGTTCATAGAGTGCATAAGGGATGGGTTCCTTTCGCAGTATGTAACGGAACCAAGCAGGGGGCAGGCTAACTTCGATCTGGTCCTGTGTAATGAGGCAGTATTATAAACAATCTCCCAGTAAAGGATCCCCTTGGAATGAGTGACCGATCATAGCATGGTTGAATGTCAAATTCAGATGGAGAGCAAGAAAGTTGGATCTCAAACCAGCGAACTAAGCATAAGTAAAGGAGACTATGAAGGTATGAGGTTGGAGTTGGCTAAAGTGGACTGCGAAAATAGATTCAAGTGTAGGACGGTTGATGACGTACATTTAAGGAGATATTTCATAACTCAAAATATATTCCAGTGAGGAGGAAAGGGTATAAAAGAAGATAGCCATCTGTGGCTAACTAAATAAATAAAAAGATGGTATCCAATTAAAAACAAGGGCATACAAAGTGGCCAAAACTAGTGGGAGGACAGAAGACTGGGAAGCTTTTAAAAGCCAGCAAAGAATGACTCAAAAAATGATTAAGAAAGGGAAGATAGACTATGAAAGTAAACTAGCATGAAGTATAAAAAGATAGCAAGAGTTTCTATAGGTATATAAAAATGACTAAAATAAATGTTGGTCCGTTAGAGGACAAGACCAGGGAATTAGTAATGGGGAAGATGGAGATGGCAGAAACTCTGAACAAATATTTTGTATCAGTCTTTATGGTAGAGGACACTAAAAATATCTCAACAGTGGATAGTCAAGGGGCTATAAGGGGGGAGGAACTCAATACAATCACAATCACTAAGGAGGTGGTGCTCAATAATATAACAGGTCCTAAAGGCAGATAAATCCCCTGGACCTGATGGCTTGCATCCTGGGGTCTTAAGAGAAGTAGCGGCAGGGATTGTGGATGCATTGGTTGTAATTTACCAAAATTCCCTGGATTCTGGGGAGGTCCCAGCAGATTGGAAAACTGCAAATGTAATGCCCCTATTCAAAAAAGGAGGCAGACAAAAAGCAGGAAACTATAGACCAGTTAGCCTAACATCTGTGGTTGGGAAAATGTTAGAGTTAAAGAAGCAGTAGCAGGACATTGAATTATGCTTTTCCAAGTCAGGCATAGTCAGCATGGATTTATGAAGGAGAAGTCCTGTTTGACAAATTTGCTGGAATTCTTTGTGGATGTAACAAACAGAGTGAACCAGTGGATGTGGTGTATTTGGACTTCCAGTAGGCATTTGACAAGGTGCCACATAAAAGGTTACTGCACAAGATAAAAGTTCACGGGGTTGGGGGTAATATATTAGCATGGATAGAGGATTGGCTAACTAACAGAAAACAGAGAGTCGGAATAAATGGTTCATTCTCGGTTGGCAATCAGTAACTAGTGGGGTGCAGCAGGAATCAGTGCTGGGACCCCATCTATTTACAACCTATATTAACAACTTGGATGAAGGGACCGAGTATAACGTAGCCAAGTTTGCTGACGATACAAAGATGGGAGGAAAAGTAATATGTGAGGAGGACACACAAAACCTGCAAAAGGACATAGACAGGTTAAGTGAGTGGGCAAAAATTTGGCAGATGGAGTATAATGTTGGAAAGTGTGAGGTTCTGCACTTTGGCAGAAAAAATTCGAAGAGTAAGTTATTATTTAAATGGAGAAAAATTGCAAAGTGTTGCAGTTCAGCGGGCCTTGGGAGTCCTGGTGCATGAAACACAAAAGGTGAGTATGCAGATTCAGCAAGTGATCAGGAAGGCCAATGGTATCTTAGTCTTTATTGAAAAGGGGATGGAGTATAAAAGCAGGGAAGTCTTGCTACAATTATACAGGGTATTGGTGAGGCCACACCTGGAATACTGCGTGCAGTTTTGGTTTCCATATATAAGAAAGGATATACTTTGGAGATAGTTCAGAGAAGGTTCATTAAGTTGATTCTGGAGATGAGGGGGTTGACTTATGAGGAAAGGTTGAGTAGGTTGGGCCTCTACTTATTCGAATTCAGAAGAATGAGAGGTGATCTTATTGAAACGTATAAGATTATGAGGGGGCTTGACAAGATGGATGCAGAGAGGATGTTTCCACTGATGGAGGAGACTAGAACTAGAGGGCATAATCTTAGAATAAGGGGCCGCCCATGAGGAGGCATTTCTTCTGAGGGTTGTAAATCTGTGGAATTCACTGCCTCAGAGAGCTGTGGAAGCTGGGTCATTAAATAAATTTAAGACAGAAATAGACAGTTTCTTAACCGATAAGGGAATAAGGGGTTATGGGGAGTGGGCAGGATAGTGGATCTGGGTCTATGATCGGATCAGCCATGATCGTATTAAATGGCACAGCAGGCTCGAGGAGTCGTATGGCCTACTCCTCCTATTTCTTATGTTCTTCTGTAACTCAGCCACTATGCTACCATTCCTTTCCTCCTACATTACAAAAGTGATTAATTATACTTCAAAAAGGACTTAATTGGCTGTAAATCGCTTTGAGAGGTCGTTTACGGTGCTATATAAATGCCAGTCCTCCCCTTTCTCTCTCCTTCCCCCCCCCCCCCCCCCCCCCCCTCAAAAGCCGCTCTTCCTCCTCCTTCCTGCAGTGGCCGCATATTCAGAAATACCAAAAGGTGACTAGGAAATAAAAAAAGGAAGCTGCCCCGATAAACTGAAAGGAAGTGTAGTCACTTCTATTACGTAGGAAACACGGATGCCAATTTGGAGCCCTTTTCTAAATAAGCAAGTCATGTCAAGTATTCCAAACTGTTGTAATTTCCTTTGATGCGAGAAACGGGATTTGAATTGCTGCTATCAATGCTTGAATGACTTGTACCAATGGAACTAAAAAGTAGCTGATTTCTGGTGTATAATTTAATGGTTTGACTGGAAAGAGGGAACAGCTGGAACTGATTTGACTTGAGAACTTCTGTTTCGGTTGGAGTATACTGCATTTGTGATGTCATTTGTTACAGTAATCTTGATTTATTGAGGAATCTTTCTGCACTTCTCGTGTGCCTTGAGTAGATAAAGGAATTGTTATACTGTACAACATTGAAACATTATTTAATTTACTAATGGTTTTTGCACTTTCGTGTGAACTGCAATTATTGCTGAATAGTGCCGCTGTCTTAACAACTGTGTAATTGAGTAGAAAGTGTGGACTAAATGTCCTGGGCATCTATTTGGGAAAAGTCTGCACAGGGTATAGGCCACTAGAATTTTAGAATTGTATTTAATAATTATGGCAGCTTGTTTGAGTAATGATGCAAGCCATGTCTTTTGTCCTTGTGTTATTAACTGGTCCATGGTTGTTGTGATCTTGAGTAAGCTGGGTAAAAGCAAATCCAGGAAAAGCTTCTTCATAGTTGAATATGTGGAGCGCACCATGTCATACCAGAAAGCCATGGATTCAGATCAGTAGAGGTATTTAAAAGGCAGATTGATATTTGAGAAGTAAGGGTTTTAAGGGATATGGAGAGAGGATAGGAAATTGGAATTGAAGAAATAAAACTGCCATGACTTACAAAATGGCACCGGAACCATGATGCGCCAAATGGCCTACTTGTGTTCGTATTTCTACTTGTAAGTGGATCAGCTGAATCTCTGGTGATCTGATAGTTACTCCAATGTCTGCTGAGCAGTAACACCATTTTAAACAGGACAGCTATATGTGTTGGTTGAACTGCTGAGTAGTAGGGTCAACTGGGAAATTACTGAAGACACGGGGATAAATTTATAGCTTTTTTAACAAAAAAAAACAAGCTGTTCAGACCCAAAGGTCCCAAATTCAATTCTAAGATTGTGGGGTGTTAGGTAAACTTGAGGCATTACAGTTAGCCTCAATTGGACTCCTTGTCTTGGGAAGGTAAAAATCAGGGGTTCCCACCCCTGATTATCTTCTGTTGAGTCCACACATGGGGATGGATGTCGATTGAGAACAGGATTGGCTTGGTTGTGCCTGCTATTTTTGAAAGTTAGCCAAAAAAAAATTCAATATGATCATGGCTGATCATGCAACTTCAGTACCCCACTCCTGCCTTCTCTCTATACCCACTGATCCCTTTAGCCACATCTAACTCCCTTTTGAATATCTCCATCAAACTGGACTCGACCACTTTCTGTGGTAGAGAATTCCATAGGTTCACAATTCTCTGGGTGAAAATGTTTCTCCTCATCTCGGTCCAATATGGCTTACCCCTTATCCTTAGACTGTGACCCCTGGTTCTGGACTTCCCCAACATCGGGAACATTCTTCCTGCATTTAACCTGTCCAATCCCATCAGAATTTTATATGCTTCTATGAGATCCCCCCTCATTCTTCTAAATTCCAGTGAATATAAGCCTAATCGATCCAGTCTTTCTTCCTATGTCAGTTCTGCCATCCCAGGAATCAGTCTGCACTCCCTCAAGAGCAAGAATGTCCTTCCTCCGATTCGGAGACCAAAACTGCACACAATACTCAAGGTGTGGTCTCACCAAGGTCCTGTACAACTGCAGCAAGACTTCCCTGCTCCGATACTCAAATCCTCGGTATGAAGGCCAACATGCCATTTGCTTTCTTAGCTGCCTGCTGTACCTGCATGCCTACTTTCAATGACTGATGTACATGACACCCAGGTCTCGTTGCACCTCCCAAAACATTAGTTTGCAGGTGCAGCAGGTAATCAGGAAGGCGAATGGAATGTTGGCCTTCATTGCGAGAGGGATGGAGTACAAAAGCAGGGAGGTCCTGCTGCAACTGTCTAGGGTATTGGTAAGGACGCACCTGGAGTACTGCTTGCAGTTTTGGTCACCTTACTTAAGGAAGGATATACTGGCTTTGGAGGGGGTACAGAGACGATTCACTTGGCTGATTCCGGAGATGAGGGGGTTACCTTATGATGATAGATTGAGTAGACTGTGTCTTTACTCGTTGGAGTTCAGAAGGATGAGGGGTGATCTTATAGCAACATTTAAAATCATGAAAGGAATAGACAAGATAGAGGCAGAGAGGTTGTTTCAACTCGTAGGGGAGGCGAGAACTAGGGGGCACAGCCTCAAAATACGGGGGAGCCAATTTAAAACCGAATTGCGAAGGAATTTCTTCTCCCAGAGGGTTGTGAATCTGTGGAATTCTCTGCCCAAGGAAGCAGTTGAGGCTAGCTCATTGAATGTATTCAAGTCACAGATAGATAGATAGATTTTTAACCAAAAAGGGAATTAAGGGTTACAGGGAGAGGGCGGGTAAGTGGAGCTGAGTCCACGGCCAGATCAGCCATGATCTTATTGAATGGCGGAGCAGGCTCGAGGGGCTAGATGGCCTACTCCTGTTCCTAATTCTTATGTTCTTATGTTCTCCCCTTTTACTAATCTGTCACCATTCAGATAATCTGCCTTCCTGTTTTTGCCACCAAAGTGGATAACCTCACACTTATCCACATTATACTGCATCTGCCATGCATTTACCCACTCACCTAACCTGTCCAAGTCACCCTGCAGCCTCTTAGCATCCTCCTCACAGCTCATGCTGCCACCCAGCTTAGTGTCATCTGCAAACTTGGAGATATTACATTCAATTCCTTCGTCAAAATCATTAATATATATTGTAAATAGCTGGGGTACCAGCACTGAACCTTGCGGTACCCCAATAGTCACTGCCTGCCATTTTGAAAAGGACCCGTTTATTCCCACTCTTTGCTTCCTGTCTGCCAACCAGTTCTCTATCCACGTCAATACATTACCCCCAATCCCATGTGCCTTAATTTTGAACATCAATCTCTTGTGTGGGACCTTGTCAAAAGCCTTTTGAAAGTCCAATACACCACATCCACTGGTTCTCCCTTATCCTCAAAAAATTCTTGAAGATTTGTCAACATGATTTCCCTTTCATAAATCGATGCTGACTTAAACCGATCCAAATACGCTGCTGTTACATCTTTAATAATTGATTCCAGCACTTTCCCCACCACTGATGTCAGGTTAACCGGTCTATAATTCCCTGTTTTCTCTCTTCCCTCCTTTTTTAAAAAGTGGGGTTACATTAGCTACCCTCCAATCCATAGGAACTGATCCAGAGTCCATGGAATGTTGGAAAATGATCACCAATGCATCCACTATTTCTAGGGCCACTTCCTTAAGTACTCTGGGATGCAGACTATCAGGCCTTGGGGATTTATCAGCCTTCAATCCCATCAATTTCCCGAACACCATTTCCTGACTCATAAGGATTTCCCACAGTTCCTCTTTCTCGCTCGACCCTTGGTCCCCTAGTATTTTTGGGAGGTTATTCGTGTCTGTCTTAGTGAAGACAGAACCAAAGTATTTGTTTAATTGGTCTGCATTTCCTTGTTCCCCATTATGAATTCACCTGATTCTGACTGCAAGGGACCTACATTAGTCTTCACTAATCTTTTTCTCTTCACATATCTATAGAAGCTTTTGCAGTCAGTTTTTAATGTTCCCTGCAAGCATACTCTCGTACTCTATTTTCCCCCTCCTAATTAAACCCTTAGTCCTCCTCTGCTGAATTCGAAATTTCTCCCAGTCCTCGGGTTTGCTGTATTTTCTGGCCAATTTATATGCCTCTTCCTTGGTTTTAAAACTATCCTTAATTTCCTTTGTTAGCCACAGTTGAGCCACCCTCATTGTTTTATTTTTACTCCAGATAGGGATGTACAATTGCATCCATCGCCTTACTGCTCAGCACAATCCTCAAAGCAACGGAGGTGTTGAGTGTTTTAACCGCATCATCAAAGAGGACAGGGATGTACAATTGCTGAAGTTCATCCATGTGATCTTTAAATGTTTGCCATTGCCTATTCACCATCAACCCTTTAAGTATCATTTGCCAGTCTATTCTAGCCAATTCACGTCTCATACCATCGAAGTTACCTTTCTTTAAGTTCAGGGCCCTAATCCCTGAATTAACTGTCACTCCATCTTAATGAAGAATTCTACCCTATTATGGTCTCTCTTCTCCAAGGGGCCTCGCACAACAAGATTGTTAATTAATCCCCCCTCATTACACATCACCCAGTCTAGGATGGCCAGCTCTCTAGTTGGTTCTTCGACATATTGGTCTAGAAAACCATCCCTAATACACTCCAGGAAATCCTCCTCCACAGTATTGCTACCAGTGTGGTTAGCCCAATCTATATGGAGATTAAAATCACCCATGATAACTACTGTACCTTTATTGCATGCATCCCTAATTTCCTGTTTGATGCCATCCCTAACATCACTACTACTGTTTGGTGGTCTGTACACAACTCCCACTAATGTTTTCTGCCCTTTGGTGTTTCACAGCTCTACCCATATAGATTCCACATCATCCAAGCTAATGTCCTTTCTTATATTGCACCTTTAACGACCTTGGAAAGTCCCGAAGCGCTTTGAAGTGTAGGCACTGTAGGAATGTAAGGAAATGCAGCAGCCAATTTTCCTATGGCAAGGTCCCACAAACAGCAATGACATAAATGACTAAATCATATGCTTTCGTGATGTTGGTTGAGGAATAAATATTGGCCAGAACATCAGGGTGAACTCCCCTGCTCTTCGAATGGTGCCAAAGGATATTTTACGTTTACCTGAGAGGGCAGACGGGCTTCGGTTTAATGTCTCATCTGAAAGCTCTCTTAGTAAAAAGGTTCCTTCTGGCATTTCCAGTTTTCTTCTGTTGTCCTTACTTTGTAAATAAGACCATGTGCTTAAATTCTGTACAAAGCAAAAAGCTTAGTTGGATCCAATTTGTACAAATCGTTCATTCTTCTATTTGGTTGAATCTATTTTGAAAACCTCAAAGTATTATACGATTATAGTGGTTTCAAGTTTGTGAAACAATTATTGTGGGAAGAATGGTTTTATTTTGTGCACCAGAGCACCTCGTCTTTGTTTTTGATGAATACAAATTGGTTATATGAATTCATTCATTCATAGGCAGTCCCTCGGGATCGAGGAAGACTCGCTTCCACTCTTGGCATGAGTTCTTAGGTGGCTGAACAGTCCAATACAAGAACCACAGTCCCTGTCACAGGTGGGACAGATAGTCGTTGAGGGAAAGGGTGGGCAGGGAGCCTGGTTTGATGCACGCTCCTTCTGCTGCCTGCGCTTGATTTCTGCATGCCCTCGGCGACCATACTCGAGGAGCTCAGCACTCTCCCGAATGCCCTTCCTCCACCTAGGGCGGTCTATGGCCAGGGACTCCCAGGTGTCAGTGGGGATGTCGCACTTTATCAGGGAGGCTTTGAGGATGTCCTTGTAACGTTTCCTCTGCCCGCCTTTGGTTCGTTTGCCATGGACGTGTTCCGAGTCGAGCGCTTGCTTTGGGAGTCTCGTGTCTGGGATGCGGACAATGTGGCCTGCCCAGCGGAGCTGACCAAGTGTAGTCAGTGCTTCAATGCTGGGGATATTGGCCTGGACGAGGACGCTAATGTTGTGCGTCTGTCCTCCCAGGGGATTTGCGGGGATTTGCAGGATCTTGCGGAGACATCGTTGGTGGTATTTCTCCAGCGACTTGAGGTGTCTACTGTACATAGTCCACGTCTCTGAGCCGTACAGGAGGGCGGGTATTACAACAGCCCTGTAGACCATGAGCTTGGTGACAGTTTTGAGGGACTGATCTTCAAACACACCTTTCCTCAGGCGACCGAAGGCTGCACTGGCGCGCCGGAGGCGGTGTTAAACCTGATTGTAATGGCAGATATTATAAATTTCTCTCTCACCCGTGGTCTCTCCGTCTCTCTCCCTCCCTCTTAGACTCCCTCTCCTTCCTCCTCGGTCTCTTTCTCCCCCTTTATCCTCTCTTTCTCCTTACCCCTCCTTACTCCGACTCTGTCTGCCTGCTCCTCAGTGACCCCTACCCCCTCGGTCCATTTTACCTCCACCATCTTAGTCTGCTTCACCCTCTAGCCCTATCTCCTTTTTACCCCTCTCTCTTCTCCCTCTGTTTCTGTTTCTCTGTTTTCCCGTATCTCTCTCTCTCTCTCTCTCTCTCTGTTTGTGTCTCACGCTGTGCCCTTGCTCGCTCGCCGTGCATCCCCCTCTCTTTCATGTAACAAGTCGGTGGAGGAGGATTTCCTGGAATGCATAAGGGATGGTTTTCTAGACCAATATGTCGAGGAACCAACTAGGGGGGAGGCCATCTTAGACTGGGTGTTGTGTAATGAGAGAGGATTAATTAGCAATCTCATTGTGCGAGGCCCCTTGGGGAAGAGTGACCATAATATGGTGGAATTCTGCATTAGGATGGAGAATGAAACAGTTAATTCAGAGACCATGGTCCAGAACTTAAAGAAGGGTAACTTTGAAGGTATGAGGCATGAATTGGCTAAGATAGATTGGCTAATGATACTTAAGGGGTTGACTGTGGATGGGCAATGGCAGACATTTAGAGAACGCATGGATGAATTACAACAATTGTACATTCCTGTCTGGCGTAAAAATAAAAAAGGGAAGGTGGCTCAACCGTGGCTATCTAGGGAAATCAGGGATAGTATTAAAGCCAAGGAAGTGGCATACAAATTGGCCAGAAATAGCAGCGAACCTGGGGACTGGGAGAAATTTAGAACTCGGCAGAGGAGGACAAAGGGTTTGATTAGGGTAGGGAAAATGGAGTACGAGAAGAAGCTTGCAGGGAACATTAAGGCGGATTGCAAAAGTTTCTATAGGTATGTAAAGAGAAAGAGGTTAGTAAAGACAAACGTAGGTCCCCTGCAGTCAGAATCAGGGGAAGTCATAACGGGGAACAAAGAAATGGCAGACCAATTGAACAAGTACTTTGGTTCAGTATTCACTAAGGAGGACACAAACAACCTTCCGGATATAAAAGTGGTCAGAGGGTCTATTAAGGAGGAGGAACTGAGGGAAATCTTTATTAGTCGGGAAATTGTGTTGGGGAAATTGATGGGATTGAAGGCCGATAAATCCCCAGGGCCTGATGGACTGCATCCCAGAGTACTTAAGGAGGTGGCCTTGGAAATAGCGGATGCATTGACAGTCATTTTCCAACATTCCATTGACTCTGGATCAGTTCCTATCGAGTGGAGGGTAGCCAATGTAACCCCACTTTTTAAAAAAGGAGGGAGAGAGAAAGCAGGGAATTATAGACCGGTCAGCCTGACCTCAGTAGTGGGTAAAATGATGGAATCAATTATTAAGGATGTCATAGCAGCGCATTTGGAAAGAGGTGACATGATAGGTCCAAGTCAGCATGGATTTGTAAAAGGGAGATCATGCTTGACAAATCTTCTGGAATTTTTTGAGGATGTTTCCAATAAAGTGGACAAAGGAGTACCAGTTGATGTGGTATATTTGGACTTTCAGAAGGCTTTCGACAAGGTCCCACACAAGAGATTAATGTGCAAAGTTAAAGCACATGGGATTGGGGGTAGTGTGCTGACGTGGATTGAGAACTGGTTGTCAGACAGGAAGCAAAGAGTAGGAGTAAATGGGTACTTTTCGGAATGGCAGGCAGTGATAGTGGGGTACCGCAGGGTTCTGTGCTGGGGCCCCAGCTGTTTACATTATACATTAATGATTTAGACGAAGGGATTAAATGTAGTATCTCCAAATTTGCGGATGACACTAAGTTGGGTGGCAGTGTGAGCTGCGAGGAGGATGCTATGAGGCTACAGAGTGACTTGGATAGGTTAGGTGAGTGGGCAAATGCGTGGCAGATGAAGTATAATGTGGATAAATGTGAGGTTATCCACTTTGGTGGTAAAAACAGAGAGACAGACTATTATCTGAATGGTGACAGATTAGGAAAAGGGAAGGTGCAACGAGACCTGGGTGTCATGGTACATCAGTCATTGAAGGTTGGCATGCAGGTACAGCAGGCGGTTAAGAAAGCAAATGGCATGTTGGCCTTCATAGCGAGGGGATTTGAGTACAGGGGCAGGGAGGTGTTGCTACAGTTGTACAGGGCCTTGGTGAGGCCACACCTGGAGTATTGTGTACAGTTTTGGTCTCCTAACTTGAGGAAGGACATACTTGCTGTTGAGGGAGTGCAGCGAAGATTCACCAGACTGATTCCCGGGATGGTGGGACTGACCTATCAAGAAAGACTGAATCAACTGGGCTTGTATTCACTGGAGTTCAGAAGAGTGAGAGGGGACCTCATAGAAACGTTTAAAATTCTGACGGGTTTGGACAGGTTGGATGCAGGAAGAATGTTCCCAATGTTGGGGAAGTCCAGAACCAGGGGTCACAGTCTAAGGATAAGGGGTAAGCCATTTAGGACCGAGATAAGGAGAAACTTCTTCACCCAGAGAGTGGTGAACCTGTGGAATTCTCTACCACGGGAAGTAGTTGAGGCCAATTCACTAAATATATTCAAAAGGGAGTTAGATGAAGTCCTTACTACTCGGGGGATCAAGGGGTATGGCGTGAAAGCAGGAAGTGGGTACTGAAGTTTCATGTTCAGCCATGAACTCGTTGAATGGCGGTGCAGGCTAGAAGGGCTGAATGGCCTGCTCCTGCACCTATTTTCTATGTTTCTAAGTCGCGATCATTTGGCCCATGAATCATACTATGTTCCAAGACTATAAGCAATCTGGCTGTCCTGGATTGTACCATACTTGATCAATCTGAAGAAAGATGCGCAAAACCTGAAATGAATGTTTTAAGTCATTCTAAGTCATTGTTGGGCTATTCTACAATTGCAGAGAATTGGATCACCACGGAGGCATTATTAGTGTGTGTACAAATTAGAGATATCTTGACATTTTTCGCTGCCACTGTACCAAGAATTTCAATTGTCATCAGTATTTTTAATCAGATGACACTTTCTAAACCGTTTGACAAACTACTCACAATTGAATGAATCCTTTGTTTTTGTGTATCTGCAGTGAACAAAGTATATGCCAGGCACGGGCTGCTGTTATGGTGTACGATGATGGCAATAAAAAGTGGGTACCAGCTGGTGGAGCAACTGGATTCAGTCGAGTGCATATTTACCACCACACCGGCAACAACACGTTCCGAGTGGTGGGGAGAAAGATTCAGGACCATCAGGTAGGAGTTACTTTAGTTCACTTTCATACTGTGTTCATCTCAATTTCTGTTGATTCATTGTTTTCTTGGGTGCAAATGCAAGAGATTTTCATTTCATTTTGGTTTCTTGTTTTTTGTTTTACTTTTTTCTCTTTCTAGTTTTAATTTTTTGTTGCAATTCTGGTCTCTCATATTTAAAAACCTTTCTTTCTATTTTTATTTGGACTTTTTCAGGTGTCATTGTTTTATTTTTTACATAGGATATACGGCACAGAAACAGGCCATTCGGCCCAACCAGTCCATGCTGGCGTTTATGCTCCACTCTAGCCTCCTCCTGTTTTTCCACATGTAACTCTGTCGGCATAATCCTCTACTCCCTTCTCCTGCATATGCTTATCCAGCCTATCCTTTAAGGGAAGAGGCTGGGTATTCTGCCACTCGTGCCTTACCTCCTGATTCCCAAAAGCCTTTCCACCATCTACAAAGCACAACTCAGGAGTGTGATGGAATACTCTCCATTTTTTGCCTGGATGAGTGCACACACTCGAAGCACAACACCATCCAGGACAAAGCAGCCCACTTGATTTGGCAGCCCAGCCATCACCTTCAACATTCACTCCCTCCATCACCGACGCACTGTGGCTGCAGTGTAGCCACTTGCCAAGGCTTTTTTGACAGCACCTCCCAAATCTCTACTACCTAGAAGGACAAGGGCAGCAGGCGCATGGGAACACCATCTTGCAAGTTCCCTTCCAAGTTGCACAACATAGGGATATGGAAATCTATCACCGTTCCTTCATAGTCATTGGGTCAAAATCATGGAACTCTGTCCCTAACAGCACTGTGGGAGCACCTTCACCATACAGACTGCAGCGGTTTAAGAACGCGGTTCACCACCACCTTCTCGAGGGCAATTAGGCTTGGGCAATAAATGCTGGCCTTGCCAACGACATCTACATCTGAAGAACAAATGAAAAAAAATACTTCTGTACTATAGTGATGGCCTCTAGTTTTGCTCTTCCCCACAAGTGGAAACATTCTCTCTATATCCACTCTATCAAAACCTTTCATAATTTTAAAGACCTTAATTTCTCAGCCATTGTTCAACCAAAAAGGGACCCAGCCTGTTCATCCTTTTCTGATAAGTGTACCCTCGCATTTCTGGTATCATTATTGTAAATCTTCTCTGCACTCTCTCCAGTGGCTCTGTATTCTTTTTATAATATTGCGACCAGAATTGTACGCAGTACTCCAGATTTGGTCTTACCATGGAGCTGTGGCAAAATTCAACATTCTAGATATTGCACATACCAGCCAAATCATTACTGTCTTGGTTTTATATTAATTCTCAGGATTTGGTTATTACTGGCAAGGCCGGCATTCATTCCCCATCCCAGGTTCCCCTTGAGAAGTTAGTGTGGGCTGCCATCTGAGTGGCTGCAGTCCACCTGGTTAAGCTGCTCCCACAATAACTATTGGGTAGTTCCAGGATTTTGACCCAGCGACTATGAAGGAACAGTGTTGTATGTCCAAGTCTGGGTGGTGTGTAACTTGGGAGGTGATGGTGTTCCTATACACCTACCTTTGTCCTTCCAGGTGGTGGAGATCGTGGGTTCGAGAGGTGCTGCTGAAAAAATGATCGCGTTACTGCCGTGCATATCATCGATAGCCCACCCGGCAGCTACTGTTGGCGGAGGGAGCGGATGTTTAAGCCAGTGGATAGGGTACCAATCAAGCGGACTGCTTTGTTCTGGGCAGTGTCGAGCTGTTGCAGCTGCATCCATCCAGCAAGTAGAGAGTATTGCATCGCAATCCTGACTTGTGCCTTGTAGGTAGTGGAAAGGCTTTCTGGAGTCAGAAGATGAACTACTCACCACAGAATACCCAGCCTCTGAACTGCTGTGGTGGCCACAGCATTTATGTGGCTGGTCCAGTTCAGTTTTGGGCCAATGGACCCCCAAAATGTTGATGATTGAAGACTCATCAATGGAAATGCCATTGAATGTTGGGATACTTTTGAGCAATGTTCCTTGAAAACTGTGTGGTTGGTCCGCCACGCACTGCTCCAGGTAGCCTGTGCAGCTGGCTTGCTGTCTTTTGAATGCATAAACAGTGCTTGTGCAATATTTTCACTGGACCATGGAGGCCCTTAAAGGGGCTGCATGGCACCAAAATAAATGACAGGGAACATTGCTTGTGAGGCACACACGTTTCTTGCTACTTTCAGCCTGGATGTTGTCCAGGTCTTGGTGCAAGTGGGCATGGTCTGCTTCATTATCTGAGGAATTGTAAATGGAGCTGAACACTCTGCAGTCATCAGCGAACATCCCCACTTCCAACCTTATGATGGAGGGAAGGTTGTTGATGAAGCGGTTGAAGATAGTTTGGCCCAGGACACTGCCCTGAGGAATGAATACCTGCCGTAATATACTAGGGCTGAGATGATTGGCTTTCAATGACCACAACCTACTTGTCTGCCATGTATGGCTCCAACCACTGGAGAGATTTTCCCCCTCAATCAAATGATGCCTTGCTGTCGAGGACAGTCACTCTCGTCTCACTTCTGCAATTCAGCTCTTGTGTCCATGAATGGACCAAGGGTGTAATGAGGTCTGGAGCTGAGTGGTTCTGGCGGAATCCAAACTGAGCATTGGGAGCAGATACCCCTTGTTAACACTGTTGATGACTCCTTCATCGCGTTGCTGAAGCCCTCGTCCATGCATTTGTTACCTCTAGACTTGACTATTCCAACGCAGTCCTGGCTGGCCTCCCACATTCTACCCTACTTAAACTAGAGGTGATCAAACTCGGCCACCTGTGTCTTAACTCGCACCAAGTCCCACTCACCCATCACCCCTGAGCTCGCTGATCTACATTGGCTCCCGGTTAAGCAACACCTTGACTTCAAAATTCTCATCTTTGTGTTCAAATCCCTCCATGGCCTCGCCCCCTCCCTATCTCTGTAATCTCCTCCAGCCCCACAAACCCGGCTCCTCCTCCCCCCGGAGATATCTGCTCCACCATTGTTGGCCATGCCTTTTGTTGCCTCGGCCCTAAGCTCTGGAACTCCCTGCCTGAACCTCTCGGCTTCTCTACATCTCTTTGCTCCTTCAAGACGCTCCTTAAAACCTACCTCTTTGACCAAGCTTTTGATCTCCTGATTGGGACGTTTCACTACTTTATAGGCGCTATATAAATACAAGTTGTTGTTGGAATCGGTTGATGGGGTTAAATTTGTCTTCCTTTTTGTGGATGGAACATATATAGGCAACTTTCCACATTGTCGGGTAGATACCAATGTTGTAGCTGTACTGGAATAGCTTAGCTAGAAGTGTGGCTAGTTTTTTTGCACAGGGCTTTACCACTGTAGCCAGAATATAATCGGGCTCTGTATCCTTTGCCTTGCCTAGTGCAGTCAACCGTTTCTTCATGCCACGTAGCGTGAATCCAGTTGGCTGAAGACTGGCATTTGTGATGAAGGTGGCTGAGAAGGATCATCGACTTGGCACTTCTGACAAAAATGGTTGCAAACGTTTCTGCTTTGTCTTGTGCAATCGCATGCTGAGCTCTGTTATCACTGAGGATGGGAATGTTCAAGGAGCCTCCTTTGGACATTTCTGATACTGTTGAGAGAAGCATTTAAGTGTCACAGGTGGGGCTATGATAGCACCTGTTGGCATTGCACTGCTGTGTGATTGGTGCTCTCTGATTTGTCCCAAAGGATGCAAGTCTAGTCATCACTCAATTCTTATATAGTGTTAAATTAGGACTAAAATAAACACAGCTAGGGGATCTGGTTGCTTATCTGTCTTGTGGGTGCACCGATGGCAAGATACAAAGCCATCTCAAGCAGGTACGACTTGGTTTTGGTACTTGTATAACTTAAAACTATATAAAGCCAAAATTGAGAGATCTCCAGACAGTTTTATGAGCTGGTGATCATTCTGATTGCATCTTTCCACCTGCACTCCACCCCCCTTACCAACTGCATTAAAAATTAATAACTGGGTGGAAGCCAAGCTTTTGTGTCTGAGCTCAGGCAATGTGCTGTTAGCAGCAGAACTCTAGTTTGCTGGCTGTGCATCATACTGTACAGGCACTGCTGAGGCTAGTATCTAAATGGCACCCTTTCTGCTGTTTCAGCTTGTGTCCTGTGTGCATATGATATTTTCCTGCACTGTTTTATGCAACTGCAAGGTAGTATAATAAGTGATAATTTTCCTAACTCCTGTTGGTAGTTACGGTATTGATCAGCTGAAGTGTGCTTCAGTAAAGTGTTAATAGTTGTATTTTCATCTCTCTTTAAGGGCGAGTATTCTGTTGTAGTGTGTACTCCCATCTAGTGGCTTAGCTGAGAACTGAATGAAATCCGAAGAACTTGACTCTCAAGGCATTTGCTTTACTGCTGCTGAAGATTTTTTTTTAATTGTTACATTATGTCCTCTGGATAAGAAAAAGCCATCGGGCCCATATATGTTTGTCCCACTTCCTTACAGGAATTGTTCCTCTATTACAACCCTTCTTTCCCTCAGCCCCTGAAAAAAAAATCTGAAGCCAATTCAGGAACCTAGTCAAAAATTTTGCTCTGACCCCTTGAGGATGATCACTTAAGCCTCAGGAGCCCGAAGCTATTGGTTACTACAAAGGGGCATGGTAACCGAGATGGTTATGCTAACGAATGAGTAATCCAAAGGCTTAGGCTTGATCCAGAGAGACAAGTTCAAATCCCACCCTGGCAACTGGGGCATTTAAATTCATCAATTAAATAAATCTGGAATAGAAACATAGAAATTCACAGCGCAGAAGGAAGCCATTTTGGCCCATTGTGTCTGCGCCGGCCGACAAAGAGCCACACGGCCCTCGGTCAGCAGCCCTGAAGGTTACATACCATGAACAATGGCGGACAGGTAAAGAGCATCCGGCCCAACCAGTCTGCCCCACACAACTGCAACACCCCTTGCACCGCAACATTTTACACTCCACCTCAACCGGAGCCATGCGATCTCCCGCGAGAGGCAAAAAAATCCAGGCCAATTGGAGGGAAAATTCCTCCGACCTATACAGGTGATCAAAACTAGTCCAGGTGATCACCCTAACCGTATTCGATTCCCTGCAGTACTTAGCGTTGTATCCGGGCCGGCCAACAAGAGGTTATCCAGTCTAATCCCACTTAGCAACTCTACGTCTGTAACCCTGCAGGTTATAGCACTTCAGGTGCCCATCCAAGCACCTTTTTAAATGTGGTGAGGTTTTCCAGGCAGTGAGTTCCAGACCCCCACAACCCTCTGAAGAAGCTTCCCCCCTCAAAACCCCTCTGAACCTTTCACCAACCACCTTAATACTATGCCCCCTCGTAATTGACCCCTCCACCAAGGGAAATAGGCCCTTGCGACCCACTATATCCACGTCCCTCAAAATTTTATACACATCAATGAGGTCTCCTCAGCCGCCTCTGTTCTAATGAGAACAAACCCAGCCTATCCAATCTGACCTGATAGCGAAGATTCTCCATTCCATTGTTACGGTCACAGGCGTGTACCTACCAGTACTGTACCCCAGTGTTATATAGGGACAAACCTGTACATCCCAGTACTGTACCCGTTATACAGTGATAGACGTGTACCCCCTGTACTGTACCCAAGTATTATACAGTGAAAGACCTGTACCCGTCAGTACTGTATCCCAGGGTTTTATAGTGACAGACCTGTACCTGTTATACAGTGGGTACAGGTCTGTCACTGTATAACATGGGTACAGTACTGGCAGGTACAGGTCTGTCACTGTAATGGGTACAGTACTGAGGGTGGGGGGGTACAGGTCTGTCACTAACACTGGTACAGTACTGGTGAGTACAGGTCTGTCAATGTATAATACTTGGGTACAGTACTGATGGGTACAGGTTTGTCATTGTACAACATGGGTACTGCACTGGTGGGCACAGGTCTGTCACTGTATTCAAATCTAGATCATTGATGTATGCCACAAAAAGCAAGTGACCCAGTACTGAGCCTTGCAGAACCCCACTGGAAACATCCTTCCAATCACAAAAACACCCATCAACCATTACCCTTTGTTTCCTACCTCTAAGCCAATTTTGGATCCAACTTGCCACTTTGCCCAGGATCCCATGGGCTTTAACCTTTGTGACCAGTTTACCATGTGGGACCTTACCAAAGCTTTGCTAAACTCCATATACACTACATCGTGCGCACTACCCTCATCAACCCTCCTCGTTCCCTCAAAAAATTCACTCAGGTTAGTCAAACACGATCTTCCCTTAACAAATCCGTGCTGACTGTCCCTAATTAATCCTTGTCTTTCTAAATGTAGATTTATCCTGTCCTTAAGGATTTTTTCCAATAATTTTCCCACCATTGAGGTTAGGCTGACAGGCCTGTAATTACTCGGCCTATCCCTTTCTCCCTTCTTAAACAAGGGTACCACATTAGCAGCCCTTCAGCACCATGCCCAAGTCCAAAGAGGACTGGAAAATGATGGTCAAGGCCTCTGCTATTTCCTCTTTTACTTCGCTCAACAGCCTGGGATGCATTTCAACTACTTTCAAAGCTGCTAAACCCCTTCATGTTTGGCCTGAACCCTCCGGATCTCCTCCTTGAATGCCTCCCACTGTTCCGACACTGATTTACCTACAAGTAGCTGTTTCCAGTCCAGTGAGGCCAAATCACTTCTCAACTTAGCAAATTTAGCTTTACCCCAATTTGAGACTTTTATTCCTGGTCTATCCTTGTCCTTATCCATAACTACCTTGAATCTGACTGAATTATGGTCACGAACATCCAAATGCTCTCCCACTAATACCCCTTCCACCTGCCCAACTTCATTCCCCAAAACTAAATGCAAAACTGCCCCCTCATGTTGGGCTTGTTACATAGGGCTCAATTTTGGCCAGGAGTTGCTCTGTTTGTTTTGCAGTAACTTGGTTTTTCTGGTGTAACTTAAAAATCCCCATTTTCCCCAATCAGTTTGCACCAGTGTAACTGAGTTAGTTACAATTTTTTTAGTTTTTTTTTCTCAAAAGGGGGCATTACCGGCCACTTGGGCCATTTCTGCCTATTTAGGCAACTTTGGCCAGCTAATAGTTGCTCCAAATCTACTTAGGCCAGCATATGTGGCCAGTTCAGAAAACCCTTGCAGAGAGTTCAAGAAATCAGCGCAGGTAAGTACATCGGAGGCCATTCGGCCTGGGATTGGGGGGGCCCAGGGAAAGGAGAGGACCGTACAAACCACCAAACCTTGCAAACAAAAAGTAATAAGAATTCAATAAGAAATAAAAAAATTCAAGTAAGTCCTACCTTCATAGAAACATTCATAGAAACATAGAAAATAGGTGCAGGAGTAGGTCATTCGGCCCTTCTAGCCTGCACCGCCATTCAATGAGTTCATGGCTGAACATGAAACTTCAGTACCCCATTCCTGCTTTCTCGCCATACCCCTTGATCCCCCTAGTAGTAAGGACTTCATCTAACTCCTTTTTGAATATATTTAGTGAATTGCCTCAACAACTTTCTGTGGTAGAGAATTCCACAGGTTCACCACTCTCTGGGTGAAGAAGTTTCTCCTCATCTCGGTCCTAAATGGCTTACCCCTTATCGTTAGACTGTGACCCCTGGTTCTGGACTTCCCCAACATTGGGAATATTCTTCCTGCATCTAACCTGTCTGAACCCATCAGAATTTTAAACGTTTCTATGAAATCCTCTCTCATTATTCTGAACTCCAGTGAATACAAGCCCAGTTGATCCAGTCTTTCTTGATAGGTCAGTCCCGCCATCCCGGGAATCAGTCTGGTGAACCTTCGCTGCACTCCCTCAATAGCAAGAATGTCCTTCCTCAAGTTAGGAGACCAAAACTGTACACAATAGTCCAGGTGTGGCCTCACCAAGGCCCTGTACAACTGTAGCAATACCTCCCTGCCCCTGTACTCGAATCCCCTCGCTATGAAGACCAACATGCCATTTGCTTTCTTAACCGCCTGCTGCACCTGCATGCCAACCTTCAATGACTGATGTACCATGACACCCAGGTCTCGTTGCACCTCCCCTTTTCCTAATCTGTCACCATTCAGATAATAGTCTGTCTCTCTGTTTTTACCACTAAAGTGGATAACCTCACATTTATCCACATTATACTTCATCTGCCATGCATTTGCCCACTCACCTAACCTATCCAAGTCACTCTGCAGCCTCATAGCATCCTCCTCGCAGCTCACACTGCCACCCAACTTAGTGTCATCCGCAAATTTGGAGATACTACATTTAATCCCCTCGTCTAAATCATTAATGTACAATATAAACAGCTGGGGCCCCAGCACAGACCCTTGCGGTACCCCACTAGTCACTGCCTGCCATTCTGAAAAGTACCCATTTACTCCTACTCTTTGCTTCCTGTCTGACAACCAGTTCTCAATCCATGTCAGCACACTACCTGCAATCCCATGTGCTTTAACTTTGCACATTAATCTCTTGTGTGGGACCTTGTCGAAAGCCTTCTGAAAGTCCAAATATACCACATCAACTGGTTCTCCCTTGTCCACTCTACTGGAAACATCCTCAAAAAATTCCAGAAGATTTGTCGAGCATGATTTCCCTTTCATAAATCCATGCTGACTTGGACCTATCATGTCACCTCTTTCCAAATGCACTGCTATGACATCCTTAATAATTGATTCCATCATTTTATCCACTACTGAGGTCAGGCTGTCCGGTCTATAATTCCCTGCTTTCTCTCTCCCTCCTTTTTTAAAAAGTGGGGTTACATTGGCTACCCTCCACTCGATAGGAACTGATCCAGAGTCAATGGAATGTTGGAAAATGACTGTCAATGCATCCGCTATTTCCAAGGCCACCTCCTTAAGTACTCTGGGATGCAGTCCATCAGGCCCTGGGGATTTATCGGCCTTCAATCCCATCAATTTCCCCAACACAATTTCCCGACTAATAAGAATTTCCCTCAGTTCCTCCTTCTTATTAGGCCCGGGAAGGCAGCGGGCCAGCCGGTGTGGGAGGCCACTCGGCCAGGGCTAGGGGCAGGAGCGATTCAACTGGTCAGTATCGGGGCCACAGAGTGGCTGCAGCAAGCAAATCACTGGAGAGGCTGCAGCAAGCAAACGGAGAGGCTGGGGGCGAGGAGCTACTGCGCATGCGCGGACATCGCCAGCGGACTCCACTGCGCATGTGCAGATGTCCTGGCAGTTTTTGGCGCAGAATGCTGGCTCCACCCATGACTCGACTGGCCATGCTGTGCGACTACAGGGAAGAGGCTGGACAGCGGCCAAAGAGGGAAGGAAATTTTTCGGCGCACTTCGGAACGGAGAAAAGTGTGCCGAAAAACGGGCTGGGCCAAAATTGAGGACATACTGACAAAAAAAAGTTCTCTTGAATGCATTTCAAGAATTCTGCACCCTCTATACCCTTCACATTATACTTGTCCCAATCAATATTAGGATAGTTAAAATCCCCTACTATTACTGCTTTATGGTTTTTGGACTTCACAGAAATTTTATTTTTTGCTCTTCTATCTCCCTCTCACTGTTTGGGGTTAAGGTTTGGTTAATACATGTCCAGCCAAGGGCAGTGTGATCGGCCCTTTTTTATTTTTCAATTTGCCCCATATGGCCTCATTTGATGATCCCTCTAACATCATATCCCTCCTCACAACTTGAATAGAGTCTTTAATCAATACCGCAATTCCCCCCTGGAACCAGAATTATTGAGCTGCCAAACCTGCCCCTCTTTCAGCCATGTCCCTGTAATGGTTATATGTCATATTCCCAAGTGTCTACCTGTGCTCTTGGCTCATTCGCCTTATTCGCTATACTCCTTGCATTAAAGTATATACCATTTAGCACAGGAAGACGTCCTTGATTAAAGCACTAAAGAAAGCAAATGGCATGCTGGTCTTCATAGCGAGGGGATTTGAGTATAGGAGCAGGGAGGTCTTGCTGCAGTTGTGCAGGGCCTTGGTGAGGCCACACCTCGAGTATTGTGTGCAGTTTTGGTCTCCTAATCTGAGGAAGGACATGCTTGCCATTGAGGGAGTGCAGCGAAGGTTCACCATACTGATTCCTGGGATGGCAGGACTGATATATGAGGAAAGACTGGATCGGCTAGGCTTATACTCACTGGAATTTAGAAAATTGAGAGGGGATTTCATAGAAATGGATAAAATTCTGACGGGATTGGACATGTTAGATGCAGGAAGAATGCTCCTGATGTTGGGGAAGTCCAGAACCAAGGGACACAGCCTAAGGATAAGGGGTAAGCCATATAGGACCGAGATGAGGAGAAACTTTTTCACCCAGAGAGTTGTGAACCTGCGGAATTCTCTGCCACAGAAAGTTGTTGAGTCCAATTCGTTGGACATATTCAGAAGGGAGTTAGATGTGGCCCTTATGGCTAAAGGGATCAGGGGATATGGAGAGAAGGCTGGGGTGGGGTACTGAGGTTGCATGATCAGCCATGATCATATTGAATGGTGCAGGCTCGAAGGGCCGAATGGCCTGTTCCTGCACCTGTTTTCTATGTTACTACTTACTAACCCTTGTCTGTCTTACAGATTCACTTTCTACATTCTTGCTGTCCAATTTCAGCTTTACTTCCTTCCCTATTGAATTTGTTCTCTGGTTCCCATCCCCCTGCCAAGCTAGTTTAAACTCTCCCCAACAGCACTAGCAAAACTAATAGATTTTTGTAAAAACCCCATCTGGTTCATTAATGTTGGTCAGGGAAGGAAATCTGCCATCCTTACCTGGTCTGACCTATATCTGTCTCCAGACCCACAGCAATGTGGTTGACTCTTAACTGCCCTCGCAAGCTACTCCATTGTAACAAACCGCTACAGAAAACAATAAGAATAAAACATTGACCTTGGCACTGGCTTTGGACACTACAACAGCACACCCAGCCCAATCGACCCTGCAAAGTCCTCCTCACGAACTTCTGGGGACGTGCCAAAGTTGGGAGAACTGTCCCACAGATTAGTCAAGCAACTGCCTGATATAAGTCATACACTCAGAATCATACATTTCAGCCAATGTCCCAGACTCTTCCATCACCATCCCTGGGTATGTCCTGTCCCACCGGCAGTTGGGAGCACAGTGGTATACGTCGGGAGTGAGTGGCCTTGGGAGTCCTCAACATTGACTCATGGTTCAGGTTAATTAGAATGGGCAAGGAAACCTCCTGCTGATTACCACCTACCCCCAACCCCCCCCTGCCATAGCTGATGAATCAGTACTCAGAAATACATAAGAAATAGGAGCAGGAGTGGGCCATCCGGCCCCTCGAGCCTGCTCCGCCATTTAATACGACCATGGCTGATCCGATCATGGACTCAGGTTCACTTCTCTGCCCTCCTACTCAATGTTGAACACTACTTGGACGAAGCACTGAGGGTAGCAAGGGCACACAATGTACTCTGGGTGGGGTCTTCAGTATCCATCACCAAGAGTGGCTCGGTAGCACCACTGCTGACTGAGCTGGTTGAGTCCTGAGGACATAACTGCCAGACTGGGCCTGCAGCAGGTAGTGAGAGAACCAGCATGAGGGAACAATCTGGGCAAAACAGCCTGGGATAGAGTGGAATTCTAATTGTTGTACTTGTGACTGGTGTAGCTAGATCAGTAGTCTTGTATGTGTCTTCTCTTCTTAGGAGGTCCCTCGAATTGAGGATGACTTGCTTCCACACCAACAAGGGATGTGCTCAATGAGTTCATAGATGTTTCAATGAAGGACCTAATATTCCAGGTCCCAAACTGCACATTGAAGGGTGGAAGATGCCTGTGCGTGGATTTTTTTAATGTATGGCCGTTGTAAATCAGCCACCACACGGGCTTGACAGAGCTAGGTCTTGGTCCAGTGGCCAGGGTTACCCAAGACGACTGGAGACCAGCTCTGCTGCATGGACCTTGTGCGCACACACATCGCAGTGTGGGCTGGCCCGTGCTGCCCCTGGGCCCATGCCTCTTCTGGGCCCCGAACACATCGCACTGCAATCACTCGCCGCTCCTGCACCCTAATCTTGCCGCTCCTGCTGTACCTGCCCACGCTCCAATCACCAACCTAGTAGTAGTAGTAGTAGCCGCTAAAAGTGAGCATGGATTTTAAAACCTGCTCCCATTAGGAAACTGAAACAAATACAGAAAGAACTTCAGTTCCAGGATGAATTGTTTAAAAATGTTAATGGTGGAGAGCAACAATAAGCCAAAGATCATTAACCAAAAGGCGCATCACCCAAGAGCAAAACTGAATTGTTAATGAATTTTTAACAGTTCTCAAACAAGAAGTTTTGTAGATATAGTCCTAGGAGCCCTCAAGCCTCAGCCTTTTTAATAGGCTAGTTTGGCTTATTTGGTTTACAAATGAAAAATCAAGTGTAGCTTTAATTCCTTGTTTATTCACAAGTTGTTTCGGGGTTCACCTCCCTTAGATTCTCGGTACCATATATAAAGAGCTCCTCGGACTCTAGCCTCTTGTCCATCCCCCACTTCTTTTGCCCCACCAGTAGCTGCCATGCCTTAAACTGTGTAGGTCCTACACCCTGGAATTCCCTCGCTAAACTGCTCAGTGTCTCTCCACCTCCCTCCCCTCCTCAAAATCCATCTCTGACCAAGTTTTTAGTCATCCTACCCTTCTTTGGCTCTGTATTCATTTAGGTCTTGTTATACTTCGGTGAAGAACCTTGGGACATTTTTCTACATTAAAGACATACAAGTTCAAGTTGTTCAATACCACACGTACTGCAGCGGTTCAAGAATGTGGCTCACCACCACCTTCTCAAGGGCAATTGGGGATGGGCAACAATTGCTGGCCTTGCCAGCGACAGCCACAACCCGTGAATAAGAAGAAAAAGACTTGCATTTTATATAGCGCAAAGACTGCTTACTTCCACTACCTCAGCGCATCTGCTGCTGAAACCCTTCTTTTGTCATTCTTTTGACACCACTAGATTTAACTGTTCCAGTTCCCTCATGGCTCACCTCCCATCATCAATCTTCCTAAGCTTCTACTTAGTTGAAACTGCGTAAAATATTTTTTTTCTCCAAAATTAGCTAATTCTTTTGCCAATGACCTTAAATCTGAGGCCTCTGGTTATCGACACCGCCACTGCGAACAGTTTCTCTTTATTTGCTCGATCAGAATAATTCATAATTTTGAACACACCTATCAGATCTGCTCTTAACTTTCTCTGCTCTAAGGAGAACAACCCCAGCTTCTCCAGTCCTTCCACATAACTGGTACAATTCTAGTAAACCTCTTCTGCACCCTCGCTTGGTTTTGACATCCTTCCTAAAGTGTGGTGCCCAGAATTAAGCGCAATACTCCAGCTGAGACCTAACCAGTGTTTTAAAAGGTTTTGCATAACTTCCTTGCTTTTGTATTCTCTGCCTCGATTAATAAAGCCAAGGATCCCATGTGCTTTTTGAACAGCCTTCTCAATTAATCCTGCCACCTTCAAAGACTTACAGTTGCCTGTTCCTGCATCCCGTTAAAATTGTATAATTCTTCTGACCAAAATGTGTCACTATGCTTTTCTGCGTTAAATTTCATCTGCCATGAGCCTGCCCATTTCACCAGTCTATGTTCCCCTGAAGTTTCATTGTTTACTACTTTTCTAGGTTTTGTGTCATCTACAAACTTTTAAATTATGCCCTGCTTACCCAATCCAGGTCATGTATGTCAAAAAGAGCAGACCCCTGGGCAACGTCACTATTTCCCCCTCCAGTCTGGAAAAACAACAGTCCCTCTGGCCAAGCTTTTTGGTCACACTCTCCTGATGCCTCTTGGTGGCTCAGCATTCATTTTTTTTCTTTGTGCCTTAGATTGCCTTGTAGTATTGTGCCCAGTTAAAACATAATGGCCATTATCATAATGTTGTTTATGGGAGCTAGTATGCAAATTGGCTGCCGTGTTTCTAAACATTACTACAGTGACTACAATTCATTGCTTGTAAAGTGCTTGTATGTGTGACTCCATTCTTGCCAGCAGTCCTCTGATTACTCAGCCAAGTTGCCATTCTTCATGTATGAGGCAAGATGGTGATTGGGAAACTAATTTGACCGCGAGGGACGACATATGTGAGCCTGATAATTGGGTGTTTTCCAAGTGGATGGATTTGGAGTCCGAAGGGATTTCCTTACTACGCTAACTTAGACTACGCTCAAATTAACTTCATTTATATGCTTTAGATATTTTGGTATGTTGCATTATTACATGAATGCATTTGGAGTAGGGAGGAAGGTTTATCAAACTTCTATTTTAAAATATACAATAGCTGTGAGTAGTCGTCTTTAAATTGCACTTACTTGATTTGTAAGGGTTGTTCCTGTAATTGGATTTAGATTCAACATTGAAATTCCCATTTTATAAAAAAACACTACACCACTTCTAATGATTGACATATGAACTTAGCAGTTACATGACGCTGGTGAAAGTTTAAGGATTTCTCAGTGTGGCAAAGATTAGTCTGTGTGAACAACGGAGGTGCAACAGATTATTGTGCAGATTTCAACAACAGCAGAAAGTGACGTGTTGTCATGGAATAGGGGCCTTCAGCAGTTGAGTGGATGCACATTCCTGCAGAATTGGCATGTCACTTATGGCATGCTGTCCAGCTAATAAATCCGTATTCTTCTGGATGATCCTTCCTGCTAAAATGCCAGATATTGTCGATTGCATGATGCTATTTAAGGTCTTTTTCTCTCCTCTCTCTTTCCTGCAGCTCCACATAACATTATGAAAGACTGTTGTGTTCCTGGTTAGCATTTTGGGACTGTGGGAGATTAAAATGGAAATCCTGTAACAATTGTATGCTTGGAGTTTGCCTGGGAAAGGCTTTCAGTTATTCTTCTACGAAAGGTGTGGAAGATTTGGTGCATTCTGGAAATAAGTGTTACAGTACTGTGAAACGATGGCAAGTCAGCCGTGTCCCTTAGTACTGTACACTAATCTGTAGCTCAATGCTTTTATTTACTTGATTTTGGCACTAATGTGGATCAGATCTGTGTCCCCTATATTCTCGGAAAAGGCAAGATTTCTGGAAGAAATGACTGAACTGAGAAATTTGCACAGCTGGGTTATGTCATTGTGTTGAAATCAGTGCTCCAATCAGTGTCCTGCTCTAACTCTCATTACTTTCCACAACTTCAAACCATTAGCTTCCTCTTACAACCCAGGCTTTTAAAAACCCAGCTCGGTGTCATCAAACAATTACTTCCTGTTTATCTTCTGTTTTTAACCATCCTTTGTTCCTGTGTATCTCAAACCATGAATTTCTCCAACAAAAAATGAGCTTGTTGGCTACAACTGATTTTTTTTAAACTTTGTTTTAAAATGAGAATCTGCTCATACTTTTTTTTTAAAAAAGTCAAAATTAGCGGCGATAATTATCGTCTGCTTTTGTAATCATGGGCCAGATATTTGAAGTGTTTTACATCTCTTGTTTTCACATTCCTATTAATAGTTTCAAAAGTTGTTCACAACGTATTACCATGAAGGAACACAGTGCTAAGTTATTTTTCCTGTTGGCTGCTAATCCAAAGCTGCAATTATCTTGCAGTTCAGATAACTTAATTTATTTAAAATGTCATGAAGGCTGAGAAAGCTGCATTAAAACCTTAATCACAGCACAATGCTACCACTTGTATAGTAGATTGAGGGGTGATCTGATCAACATGTTTAAACATTAAAAGGATTCGATAGGGTAGATATGGAGAAACTATTTTCTCTGGTGGGGAAATCATGAAAGGAAATAATCTTAAAATTAGAGCTAGGTCATTTAGGAGGGAAATCAGCAAGCACTTTTTCATACAAAAGGGTTTAAAAAAAAAAATGGAATTATCTCCCCAAAAGTCTATGGATGCTGGGATAATTAGATCCATGCAGCAGAGCTGGTCTCTAGTCATCTTGGTTAATCCTTGCCACTGGACCAAGAACTAGCTCTGTCAAGCCCGTGTGGTGGCTGGCGTGCAACGGCCACCACACGTTTAAAAAAAATCCACGCACAGGTATCTTCCACCCTTCAATATGCAATTTGGGACCTGGAATATTAGGTCCTTCATTGAAACACCTGTGAACTTCTCCCTTTTTGGTATGGAAGCAAGTCATTCTCGACCCTGAGGGACTGCCTATGATGATGAGAGCTAAGGCGGCAAATGAAGATCAAGTACAGATCAGCCATGATCAATGTTCCCTCTAATTTTTTTCTGTACTGAGCATGCCATTAACTCCTTTGAGTGCAACCTTTTCATCCATGGGCAAATTTTTCCACTTAAAAGCATATATACAGTGATGCCATATTGCCACCCCATATCAAATCATGGGACAATCCGACAAGTTTCTCTACAGGTTTAATAACTTTTGAATTCTATTCCTTGAGAAATGAAGCCCAGTGCTTTATTTGCAGTTTTAAGGCTCTTTTAACCTACGTTGCTACTTTTAATTATGTGAATCTATATCTCTAGATCCCTTTGCACCTTAACTCCATTTAGACTCTTATTTTCCAAGGAGTAGGTCGCCTCCAAATTCCTCCTATGAAAATGTACCACCTCATACTTACCATATTGAAATTAATTTGTCATTTTACATTTCCATTCTGCAAGTTTGTTTATGGTAGAATTAATTAAATACTTTTAGCTTGTCGTACAAAACTCCCTCCCCCAATCGCTTGTCTCCCCCCCCCCCCCCCTCCCCCGTCGTCCTCGCTGCCCCCCCCCCCGCCCCGGTCATCGTCCTCGCTTGCTCCCCTCCCCCCCCCCCCCGTTCGTCTATCGTTCTGGCCCCCCCCCTCGTCGTCCTCGCTCACTACTTCTCTCCCCACCCCCCCCCCCCCGGGCTCACTCGCTCTCCTCCTGCCCCCCAATGTTGTGGTCACTATTTGCAAGATGCTCCCCAACTGTTACTTTATTCATTAATTCTGGCTTGTTACTAATTACTGAATCTAGTATAGCCTGTTCCTTTGTCAGTTCTAAATCATATTGTTTCAGAAAACTGTCCTCGATGCGCTAGAAATTCGTTGCCTTTATGACGAGCTGTTTTGCATCTCCTATTCTATGTGAAAATTAAAATCTCCCATTATAATTGCTTTACCTTTGCTACATGCTTCCCTAATCTCTGTACTTATCCATTCCGCTATTCTGTTACTGTTGTCAGGAGGTCTGATTATAACGCACATCAGCGTCTTTCATCTTTTGTTGTTTCTTAATTCTATCCAGACTGTTTCCACTACCTGCTCGCACTGATATTGTTTCTTTCAACTGCTGTAATATTGTCCTTTAGCAATATTGCTGCTTACTCCTTTGTTACTTGACATCTTTGTGACCATTGATGGCGTATGGCATCATTTGATAAACTGCCGTTTGGTGACATGTTTGAGTTGTTGAACTGGATACGCGACTAAGAATGTGAATTTCAAGACAGGATATATGGGTATTTGTCATCTAATATGATGACCTGTACAATGATTCCTCGCAGAAGCGTGGATGGCCTTTCAGATATTTTTTACGCTACACTATAAATATATACTCACACAGCTAGTTCCTGACTTGTGGGCTTTGGTTCTCTTAATCAGTGACTTGCTGGATGTCATCAAAACCAGCACTTTGCAGAAGCAACCATTCTCTCCAGTTATTGAAAGACAAGATGGCAATCTATTCTCGAGGCAGACATAATGGTGTGTGAACAAATTTCAGTGGAGTATTATTATCTTCACTGCCAATGATTACATACATCGGCACAGAAACAGGCCATTCAGCCCAACCAGTCCATGCCGGCGTTTACGCTCCAGTTGAGCCTCCTCCCGTCTGTCTTTATCTAAATCTATTTGCATTACCCTCTATTCCCTTCTCCCTCATATGCTTATCTAGCCTCTCCTTAAATGCATCGATACTATTCGCTTCAACCACTCCCTGTTCCACAATCTCAGCGCATACTGGGGAAAGAAGTTTCTTCTAAATTCCCTATTAGATTTCTTGGTGACTATCTTATATTGAGGGCCTCTGGTTATGCTCTTCCCCACAAGTAGATACGTTCTCTGTGTCCACTCTGGAAAAACTTTCATAATTTTAAAGACCTCAGGTCACCCCTCAGCCTTTTTTCAAGAGAAAAGAGACCCAGCAACCTGTTCATCCTTTCTTGATATGTATACCCTCGCATTTCTGGTATCATTCTTGTAAATCTTCTCTGCAACCTCTCCACTACACACACGCAGTGCTCCAAGTGTGGCCTAACCAAGGTTCGATACAGGTTTAGCATAACTTCCCTACTTTTCAGTTCTATCCCTCTCGAAATAAACCCTAGTGCTTGTTTTTTTTTATGGCCTTGCTAACCTCTGTCGATACTTTTAGCGATTTCTGTATTTGTACTCCGAGATTTCTTTGTTCATCTACCCTACCTAGACTTGCACCCTCTAAGTAAGTGATCTCCCTATTCTTCTGATGAAAATGTAATGCCTCACATTTATCTGTGTTGAACTTCATTTGCCAATTATATACCCATTCTGCAAGTTTATTAATGTCCTCCTGTAATTTGCTGCAGTCCTCAGCATTGACTATCCCCTCTCTCTTCCCCCTCCCCCCCCCCTCCTAAAGAAAATTTGGTGTCATCCGCAAATTTAGAAATTGTGTTTTTAATTCCAAAGTCTATATCGTTAATATAAATTGTGAACAACAGTGGTCCCAGCACTGATCCTTGTGGAACACCACTGCCCACCTTCTGCCACTGTGCATAGCTACCTTTTACCCCTACTATCTGCTTTCTGTCTTGAAGTCAGCTAGCTATCCAATCCATTCTGCTACTTGTCCCTTGACTCTGCATTCTCTGACCTTGTTCATCAGTCTATTATGGGGAACCTTATCGAAAGCCTTTTGGAAAATCTAGATAAATTACATCTTCTGCATTAACATTGTCTACTCGCTGTTACTTATTCAAAAAATTCAGTGAGGTTGTACAAGCAAGACTTGCCCTTTTGAAATCTATGCTGACTATTCGTTATTAAAATTTTGGTTTCTAGATCTTCTATTTTCTCGAGTAGGGATTGCATTATTTTTCCTACCCCCAATGTGAAGCTGACTGGTCTATAATTCCCTGGACATGTTCTATCCCCCTTCTTAAATATAGGTATTATGTTAGCTATCCACCAGTCCTCTGGCACTACACCATTTTTCTAACAAATTATTAAATATATGTAATGAGGCCTCTGCTATCTCTTTTCAAGCTTCTTTTAAAATGCGTGGATGCAATCTCTTCTGCACGCGGGGTTTTATCCTCGTTGAGTTTGATTAGTTTATTTAATATATCCCCTCTTTATTTTAAATGTACTTATCTCATTGCTAATCTCATCATCCAATGTCCTGGTGACCTGTTCTATCTCCCTGGTAAATACTGAAGCAAAATAATAATTTAATATTTCTGCCATCTCTCTATTGTTACTTGTGGTATTATCCTATCTGTCCCTTAATGAACCTATTCCCATCCCTTTGCAGCACTATTCCCATCCCAACTGGCCTTTTTTATACAAGGGACTGCCTAAGAACAAGAGAAGAAGAATGTACTTAATGTTTGCCTCTTTCCTTATCCTCAATTGTTCCCTTGTGGCTTTATTCATCCATGGAGTCTCATCAGTATTTGGTTTGTTATAACCATCTCTGAAATGTTACTGAATTGTCTTCGATTTGGGATTCAGTTGTTGGCTTTCAATCAACATGGAGGAAAGCAGATGGTAATGTTGCGAAGAAAAGTTGGCAAAATGACATTCATAAAAAGCTTGGCCGTACTAGTAATAGTTGCCAACTTTATTACCGTGCAACCTGACGAACACAGCTGCAAAATGCCATCACTGGTTAAAAAAAATGGTGCATTGACCATATGAAACCATGCAAGCTAATGGACTTGGGTGGCCTCTGTCTGCTAGAGTTTACCCTTTTGAGTATTGGGAAGATATGGATAGGCTGTCTATTATTTCAAGATTATAACAATTACAGCAGTGCAAGAATATCTGGCACTTAAGTGTGGGCGTCACGTTTTTAGGATTTTATACTAGATAATTCCTCCGGTTCGGTTTCAGCGGAGTTCGTGTTACCTTTGATCCAAAATGTTCTCTTTCTGCCCAATATCTAAGTAAACGATAGCAAAACCCAAGGATTGTAACAGAAATCCGTGGACTCTGTACATTGAAGACTGGAATGTATCATGTGAATCTCTTATGAAAGTAGATTGAGTACAGATACAGGTAGGATAACTCATACGAGACTTTGACTCGGGCTTTGAACCAAGTAGTTTTATTTAAATAAGAAAAATGAGTGCAGTATAACACAATGAAACATGCATTTTCTGCTCTTTTCGATACATAAAATAATAAAGAACTTCTCCCCATTTCTTCAAGTACTTTTTAAATGGTGGTTTATTTGCTGTAAGCCTCGGTCTGGCCCCCCTTGTCATGCTTAAACTGTTCCAAAAATTAAAATCACAGCATATTAGCTGTTGGCTTTGAAGCTGAAATCACTCACTGTAGACTGACTGACAGACCTCTGCGCTCCTCCAATTCTGGCCCCCTGCACATCCCGGATTTCCATCGCTCCACTGTTGGTGGCCGTGCCTTCAGCTGCCTAAGCTCTGGAATCCACTCCCTAAATCTCTCCTCTCCTCCTCCTCCTCTCTCTCTCTCTCTCTCTCTCTCTCTCTCTCTCTCTCTCTTTATTTCTCCCCCTTTTTCTTTCTCTCCCTCCCTCTCTCTCTCTCTCTCTCTCTCTCTCTCTCCTGCTTTTAAGTCATTGCTTAAAACCCACCTCTTTGACCAAGCTTTTTGGTCACCTGTCCTAATATCTCTCTGCTTCAGACTTTGTCTGAGCGCTCCTGTGAAACACCTTGGGACCTTTTACTCTATTAAAGATGTTATATAAATGTAAGTTGTTGAGTGAGCTACACATGAAGCCCATTCAAATGGGGTAATTGAAGATTCCGAGCTGTCTGATCAAAGGCCTACCACCCATGCAAAAGCAAAATACTGCAGATGCTGGCAATCTGAAATCAAAACAAAAAATGACGTAACTACTCAGCGGGTCAGGCAGCATCTGTGGATAGAGAAACAGAGTTAATATTTCAGGTCGATGACCTTTCATCAGAACCAATGACCATGTCCCCTTCGCAAAGGTCTCAGACATAGCTGTCAGTCAAACGTGCTACCTCAGTCTGGAGTTTGATCCTTTTCTCCTCTGTAACAAAGAGCAGTTATCATGGGCGACTTTAATCCACATATTGATTGGGCTAACCAAACTGGTGGCAATGCGGTGGAGGAGGATTTCCTGGAGTGTATTAGGGATGGTTTTCTAGACCAGTATGTCGAGGAACCAACTAGGGAGCTGGCCATCCTAGACTGGGGTTATGTGTAATGAGAAAGGACTAATTAACAATATTGTTGTGCGAGGCCCCTTGCGGAAGAGTGACCATAACATGGTACAATTCTTTATTAAGATGGAGAGTGACACAGTTAATTCAGAGACTAGAGTCCTGAAAAGGAAAGGTAACTTCGATGGTATGAGACATGAATTGGCTAGAATAGACTGGTGTGTGATACTTAAAGGGTTGACGGTGGATAGGCAATGGCAAACATTTAAAGTGGATGAACTTCAACAACTATATATCCCTGTCTGGAGTAAAAATAAAACTGGGAAGGTGGCTCAACCATGGCTAACCAGGGAAATTAAGGATAGTGTTAGATCCAAGGAAGAGGCATATAAATTGGCCAGAAAAAGTAGCAAACCTGAGGACTGGGAGAAATTTAGAATTCAGCAGAGGAGGACAAAAGGTTTAATTAGGAGGGGGAAAATAGAGTATGAGAGGAAGCTTGCTGGGAACATAAAAGCTTCTATAGATATGTGAAGAGAAAAAGATTAGTGAAGGCAAACGTTGGTCCCTTGCACTTGGATTCAGGTGAATTTATAATGGGGAACAAAGAAATGGCAGACCAGTTAAACACATACTTGGGTTCTGTCTTCATGAAGAAAGACACAAATAACCTTGCGGAAATGCTAGAGGACTGAGGGTCTAGTGAGAAAGAGGAACTGAAGGAAATCCTTATTCGGCGGGAAATTGTGTGAAGGAAATTGGTGGGATTGAAGGCCGATAAATTGCCGGGGCCTGATGGTCTGCATCCCAGAGTACTTAAGGAAGTGGCCCTAGAAATAGTGGATGCATTGGTGATCATTTTCCAACAGTTCTATCGACTCTGGATCAGTTCCTATGGACTGGAGGGTAGCTAATGTAACACCACTTTTTAAGAAAGGAGGGAGAGAGAAAAAGGGTAATTATAGACCGGTTAGCCTGACATCAGTAGTGGGGAAAATGTTGGAACCAATTATTAAAGATGAAATAGCAGCACATTTGGAAAGCAGTGACAGGATCGGTCCAAGTCAGCATGGATTTACGAAAGGGAAATCCTGCTTGACAAATCTTCGAGAATTTTTTGAGGATGTAACTGGTAAAGTGGACAAGGGAGAACCAGTGGATGTGGTGTATTTGGATTTTCAAAAAGTTTTTGACAAGGTCCCACACGAGATTGGTGAGCAAAATTAAAGCACATGGTATTGGGGGTAATGTACTGATGTGGATTGAGAACTGGTTTGCAGACAGGAAGCAGAGAGTCGGGATAAACGGGTCCTTTTCAGAATGGCAGGCAGTGACTCGTGGGGTGCCGCAAGGTTCAGTGCTGGGACCCCAGCTATTTACAATATACGTTAATGATTTGGATGAAGGAATTGAGTGTAATATCTCCAAGTTTGCAGATGACATTAAACTTGGTGGCGGTGTGAGCTGGAAGAGGATGCTAAGAGGCTGCAGGGTGACTTGGACAGGTTAGATGAGTGGGCAAACGCATGGCAGATGTAGTATAATGTGGATAAATGTGAGGTTATCCACTTTGGTGGCAAAAACACGAAGGCAGATTAGGAAAAGGGGGAGGTGCAACGAGACCTCGGTGTCATGAAAGTTGGCATGCAGCTTCAGCAAGCGGTGAAGAAGGCAAATGGTAAGTTGGCCTTCATAGCTAGGGGGTTTGAGTATAGAAGCAGGGAGGTCTTACTGCAGTTGTATAGGGCCTTAATGAGGCCTCACCTGGAATATTGTGTTCAGCTTTGGTCTCCTAATCTGAGGAAGGACGTTCTTGCTATTGAGGAAGTGCAGCGAAGGTTCACCAGACTGATTCCCGGGATGGCTGGACTGACATACGAGCAGAGACTAGATTGACTGGCTTGTATTCACTGGAGTTTCGAAGGATGAGAGGGGATATCATAGAAACATATAAAATTCTGACGGGACTGGACAGGTTAGATGCAGGAAGAATGTTCCCAATGTTGGGGAAGTCCAGAACCAGGGGTCACAGTCTAAGGATAAGGGGTAAGCCATTTAGGACCGAGATGAGGAGAAACTTCTTCACTCAGTTGTTAACCTGTTGTTGATGCCAGTTCATTGGATATATTCAAGAGGGAATATAGTCCTTACGGCTAAAGGAATCAAGGGGTATGGAGAGAAAGCAGGAAAGGGGTACTGAGGTGAGTGATCAGCCATGATCATATTGAATGGTGGTGCAGGCTCGAAGAGCCGAATGGCCTACTCCTGCACCTATTTTCTATGTTTCTATGACTGTATCTCTTCTAATTGGATTATGTCAAAAAGATAGCGCCTTTCACAACATTTGGACATTCTAAACACTTTACAGCCAATTAAGTACTTTTGGTGTGTAGTCACTGTTGTAATGTAGGAAATACAGCAGCTAATTTGCGCACAGCAAGCTCCTACAAACAGCAATGTGATAATGACCAGATAAACTGTTTTTGTTATGTTGATTGAGGATAAATATTGACCAGGACACCGGGGATAACTCCCCTGCTCTTCTGAGAAATAGTCCCATTGGATCTTTTACGTCCACCTGAGAGCAGACGGGGCCTCGGTTTAATGTCGCATCCGAAAGACAGCATCTCCCACTTTGCAGCACTCACTTAGCAATGCACTGGAGTGTCAGCCAGATTTTTGTGCTCACGACCTTCTGACGCACAGGCAAGAGTGCTACCCAGTGAGCCACAGCTGACACTGAGCCACAAACAATCGTTCTTCAATGTTGAACAGATAGCCAGTGTGTGACAAAGACTTTTTATAATAGGTTCTAGTCAATTAAACAATTCACACTTCAGACCGTCTATTATGTTGGCTACAGGAAATTGTCGATTGTGGAAACCTTGCAAACAAATTATGTCGTGTGACCTGATGGCTTTTCTGTTGAAAAATGCATTGTAGTTTTGGGTGTTGAACCCTTGCATGCTGTTTCTAGCAATGCAAAATACGCAAGATAAAAATTCAACACGGACAAAGCACACTTTTGTTTGTCAGAGGAGTCTGTAGACTTTTATCATGACACTTATTATCGCTATCCTGTGGCTCAGAATGAGATGTGATTTAAGCAGGCTAACTTTGGTTCTACATTAAGGATTATGCATAAAATATTAACTTGCCACATCTCTCCCCAGATGCCGTTTCCAACATCTGTAGTTTTTGGTTTCTGGTTCTACATTTTTTTTTCCCTCCTCCCCTCCCAAATGAAATGGTCAATTAAGCTGTTCACCATTGCAGACAGAACTAATCAATCCAAAACCACCACACTGGAGTAACATGCAAATAGCTATTTACATTTGTACAGTGCCTTTAACATAGTAAATGTTCCAAGATACTTCATGGAAGAGGAAACTGATATGTTGCTCAGGGAGATGACTGAAGAATTGGTCAAAGCCATAGTATGAGAGGATGTTTTTTTTTTAAAGAGCAAGGTGGAGACTTGGAAAGGGAGTTTTGAATTTTGAGCCCTGAGCTAAAGGCGCTGGCACTGATGGTGAAACAGAGGGGTGTCTTAGGTCTTGGAGCTTCCTCTTTGGCCTACAAAACCAATTTTCATTGTTCACTTTTAAAGATTGAGGAATTACAACAAATCTTCTCAGTGGAAAGAGTGATTTGCATTTAATAGCGGCTTTCACGACCCCCGGACATCTCAAAGTGCTTTACAGCCAATGAAATACTTTTGAAGTGTAGTCACTGTTGTAATGTAGGAAGTGCAGCAGCCAGTTTGCGCATAACAAGTTCCCACAAACAGTAATGTGATGATGACCAGATAATCTGTTTTTGTTATGTTGCTTGAGGGATAAATATTGGCCAGGGCACTGAGGATAACTACCCTGCTCTTCGAAATAGTGTGGTCGGATCTTTTACGTCCCACTGAGAGGGCAGACAAGGTTTAATGTCTCATCCAAAAGAGACACCTCCCTCCGCACTGCAGTCTCAGCCTAGATTTTTGTGCTCCAGTCTCCTGAGTGGGACTTGAACCTTCTGAACCAGAGGAGAGAGTGTTTCCCACTGAGCCACAGCTGACAATATATCAATCAAGTGTAGCAAGCTTTTCTACAGAATGTTCGGATAAAAATATGCTGCCGGTATATATGCTGCGTATCTCATCAGGGCAGTAGTTGGGAGAGTGCAATTGGTTTCAATATTGCATTGTTGGCGAGGGAGAAATAAGGCAGATGAGCTGAGAGCACAGATAGACACTTGGGAATATGCTTTAGCTATTACTGAGATGTCTGGAAAAAAGGGCAGGTATGGCAGCTCAACATTCCTGGTTATCAGGTTTTCAGACGGGATAGAGAGGTGGATAAAAAAGGAGGGGGGGGTCACAGTATTAATTAAATAAACAATTGCAGCTGTAAGGAGGGATGATTTGTTAGAAAGATGATCAAATGAGGCCGTGTGGGTTGAATTGAAGAACAAAAAAGTTGCAATCAGCCTGCTGGGAGTGTACTAGTCAGGGAGATAGAAGAGCAAATATGTAGGCAAACTTCTATATGTAGTGCAAAAACTATCTTCATCATAGGCAGTCCCTCGAAATCGAGGAAGACTTGCCTCCACTCCAAAAGCGAGTTCTTCGGTGACTGAACAGTCCAATACGGGAATTACAGTCTGTCACGGTGGGACAGACAGACGGTCCTTGGAGGAAAGGATGGGTGGGGGGTCTGGTTTGCCGCATGCTCCTTCCGCTGCATGCGCTTGCTTTCTACATGCCCTCGGTGACGAGACTCGAGGTGCTCAGCACCCTCCCGGATGCTCTTCCTCTACTTAGGGCGGTCTTTGGCCAGGGACTCCCAGGTGGGGATGTTGCATTTTATCAGGGAGGCTTTGAGGGTGTCCTTGAAACATTTCCTCAGCCCACCTGGGGCTCGCTTGCCGTGTAAGAGTTCCGAGTAGAGCACTTGCTTTGGGAGTCTTGTGTCAGGCATGCGAACAATGTGGCTCGCCCAACGGAGCTGGTCGAGTGTGGTCAGTACTTCGATGCTGGGGATGTTGGTCTGATCGAGAACGCTAACATTGATGCGTCTGTCCTCCCAGGGGATTTGCAGGATCATGCGGAGACATCGTTGGTGGTATTTCTCTAGCGATTTGAGGTGTCTACTGCATATGGTCCATGTCTCTGAGCCATATAGGAGGGCGGGTATCGCTACAGCCCTGTAGATCATAAGTTTGGTGTCAGTTTTCTGCATGCTCTTGGCGATAGGGCAGTAATGGTAGTGGATTTCAATTACCCTAATATTAACTGGGATAAAATTAGTGTGAAAGGTATCGAGGGTGCAGAATTCCTAAAATGCATTCAGGAGAACTTTATTAGCCAGTATGTAGCAAGCCCAACAAGCGAGGGGGCGGTTCTGGACTTAGTTTCAGGGAATGAAGCTGGGCAGGTGGAAGGGATATCAGTGGGAGAGTATTTTGGTGCTAGTGATTATAATTTAGTTAGATTTAGGGAAATTATGGAAAATGACAAAGCTAGACCACGAATAACAATTCTCAATTGGGGGAAAGCCAATTTTGCTGATATGTGATTTAGCCAAGGTGGACTGGAAACAGCTACCTGAAGGTAAGTCAGTGTCACAGCAGTGGGAGGCATTTAAGGAGGAGAACCTGAGGGTTCAGAGCAAGTCTGTTCCCTTAAAGAAAAAGGGTGGGACAAACAAATCTAGAGCCCCTGGATGTCAAGGGGCATACGGGGTAGAAAAAAGGGAGGCTTATGACAGATACCAAGGAGTCAAAACTGTCGAAACCCTAGAGCAGTACAGAAAGTGCAGGGGTGAAATTAAAAAGGAAATTAGGAAAGCAAAGAGAGCATGAAACATTTTTGGCAAGTAAAATCAAGGAAAACCCCAAGATATTTTATAAATACATTAAAGAGCAAGAGGATAACTAAGGAAAGAGCGGGGTATATTAGAGACCAGAAAGGTGGTTGTTTGTGTGTGTGTGGAGGCGGAAGACGTGGGCATGGTTCTTAATGAATATTTTGCGTCTGTTTTCACAAAAGAGAGAGGCGATGCAGACATTGCAATCAGAGAGGAGGATTGTGAAATAGTAGATGAAATAAACATAGTGAGAGAGGAAGTATTAAGGGGCTTTGCAGCTTTGAAAGTGGATAAATCCCCAGGCCCGGATGAAATGTATCCCAGGCTGTTGAGAGAAGCAAAAGAGGAAATAATGAGAATGTGTAAAAGGGTTGCGAAAGTGGTAGATGGCTAGAAAAGGTGGCAAAAGGATGGAGATAGGGAATCATGGGAAAATAGCTAAAGAAATGGTCAAGATACAGACAACTACAGAATCAACAGGAAAAAAAAGGGGTTACCAAGAGTTGAAGTTGAGGTTAGACACGGGTCATGAGAAAGCCCAAGGCAGCACAAAGAAAGAAAGCAATTCTCGATAGGAAGGGAAAAGTAAAAGCATCGACTGATAAGGAGGAAGAGAAACTAATTGGGTTCTTTACTGATAAGGGAAGACAGTGTAGCAAAGCTATAACTAACCTACCTGACACCAGCCCTAATTGGGAGACTTTCTTGCCTGCCATTGGACGTACTCCGGGGGAGGGGGGGGGGGGGGGGCGGCGGTGCGGGGAGAGAGAGAGAGAGAGAGAGAGAGAGAGAGAGAGAGAGAGAGAGAGAGAGAGAGAGAGAGAGAGAGAAAGGGATTGGATAGACCAAGTGCTCATCAAATGTGTTCTGTTTTGAAAATGTATATCGACTGTGCTTTTCGCACTGAAAAGGGACTTGTCCAGGGGAAGGTAAACAGGCTCTGATTGAGAGTGTCCCTTTGTCTTGACAAGTCCCGGCCGGAGAATCTTCAAGAAAGGTCCTTTACAGAAAAGGCAAGGTGTTCGCGTCAGTGTATTCGCTGAAACAGATTGAGGGAAAAAAAAATCCGTATTAACAATAGCAGAGGCTCTGACCATCATTTTCCAAACCTCTCTGGCTACAAGTATGGTGCTGGAAGACTGCTAACGTTGTACTTTTGTTTATAAAGGAAGAAAGGGATAGACTGAGTAAATACAGGCTAGTCAGCCTAACATCGACGGTGGGAAAATTATTGGAAAAAGTTCTGAGGGACAGGATAAATCTTCATTTAGGAAGACATGGATTTGTTAAGGGAAGGTTGTGCCTGACTAACTTGATTGAATTTTTTAAGGAGGTAACAATGAAGGTCGATGAGGGTAGTGCGTTTGATGTAGTGTGTATGGATTTTAGCAAGTCTTTTGCTAACGTCCCACATGGCAGACTGGTCACGAAAGTAAAAGCCCATGGGATCCAAGGCAAAGTGGCAAGTTGGATCCAAAATTGGCTCAGGCAGGAAGCAAAGGGTAATGGTTGATGGGTGTTTTTGAGACTGGAAGGCTGATTCCAGTGGGGTTCCACAGGGCTCAGTTCTGGCTTCCTTGATTTTTGTGGTACATATCAATGATTTAGACATGCATACAAGGGCTATGATTAAGAAGTTTGCAGATGATACAAAACTTGGTTGTTTGGTTGATAATGAAAAAGATAGCTGTAGACTGCAGGAAGATATATATCAATGGACTGGTCAGGTGGGCAGAACAGTGACAAATGGAATTAAATCCGGAGAAATGTGACGCATTGCATTTGGAGAGGGCTAACAAGGCAAGGGAATGAATACACATTAAATGGTCGGACACTGAAAAGTGTAGAGGAACAAAAGGACCTTGGAGTGCATGTCCACAGATCCCTGAAGGTAGCAGGCCAGGTAGATAAGGTGGTTAAGAAGGCATAAGGAATACTTGCCTTTACTAGCCGAGGCATAGAATACAAGAGCAAGGAGGTTATGCTTGAAGTGTATAAAACACCCTTGCGGCTAAAGGGATCAAGGGGTATAGAGAGAAAGCAGGAATGGGGTACTGAAGTTGCATGATCATATTGAATAGTGGTGCAGGCTCGAAGGGCCGAATGACCTACTCCTACACCTATTTTCTATGTTTCTATGTAACACTAGGCCACAGCTAGAGTACTGCGTGCAATTCTGGTCACCACGTTACAGGAAAGATGTGATTGCGCTAGAGCAGGTAGAGGAGATTTACAAGGATGCTGCCTGGATTGGAGAATATTTGCTAGGAGGAAAGATTGGATAGGCTGGGTTTGTTTTCTTTGGAACAGAGGTGGCTGAGGGAAGACCTTATTGAGGTGTATAAAACCATGAGGGGCCTGGATAGAGTGAATAGGAAGGACCTATTTCCCTGAGCAGAGAGGTCAACAACCAGGGAGCATAGATTTAAAGTAATTGGTAGAAGGTTTGGAGGGAATTTGAGGGGAAATCATTTCACGCAGAGGATTGTGGGGGTCTGGAACTCACTGCCTGAATGGGTGGTAGAGGCAGAAACCCTCACCACATTTAAAAAGTACTTGGATGTGCACTTGAAATGTCTAGCCTACAGAGCTACGGACCAAGAGCTGGAAAGTGGTATTAGGCTGGATAGCTCCTTGTTGGCCAGCGCGAACACAATGAGCTGAAATGGTCTCCTGTGCTGTAATTCCCTGCTAAAAGCTCTCCACCTCCCTACCTCTCCTCCTTTAAGAAGCTCCTTAGAATGTACCTCTTTGGTCAGCAGTCCTAATATCTCCTTATGTGCAAGGTATGTTGAAGTGCACCATATCTATGGAACCTTGTTATCAAGGACTTGATGCCTTTAGAAGAGAAGGAAAAACTATTACTGTTGACGTTTGAAGAGTTAATAGACAGCAATCCTCTTTCTGTTTTCGTGTTGAAGGGCAGAGGATGCATTTATGACATAACTCTGTCTTATGGAAATTAGATATTTTTTGCAGTAGACAGATGCTAGGCTTTTGAGAATTCATAAGAACTCAGTGCTGTCACACCAATTAAAAGTTCTCCACTTAAGTCGACATGGCTGGCATTCAGTTGCCAGAGGAAGCTAGTAGTTCTGTTCATGTCTCGAGAAAAAAGGTCTGGAGGGCACAACTGGCACTGATTTGATTGTCTTGCTCTGTAGAGTCTGCATTTTGGTACATTAAAAATGAAATGTAAGGGGAAATTTTAAAACCCGGTTTTAATTTTTAATCAGAACTTAGAAAAACAGAAGGAATTATGTAAAAAAAAAATCTTGCCTACATTCATTATTCAGTCCTCAGCCAAGCAGGTTGTGAACTTCATGTTGCAGATGTGACAACTGTTACTCTCCTGACGTATTCCACCTGATTGCTTGTCTGAAGACTGACCAAAGTCAGTATAATTATTGCTGAAGGATCCAAATTATGTGCAGTCCTGGAAAGTAAGCCTGAGTGTCTGGTTGTAAAGCAGGAACTGGAATGCAGAATATCACCATATCCTTTCAACTTGGGAATAGTCTGCCTTAATGTTGAATCAATTTTTAATGTTCTGATGGGCACTGCGATGAACATTGATTGGCCTGATACTTTTTCTACATTTGTATGCACCATTGATAAAAGATCTAACCTCATCCTCTTTTTCCCTTATTGTTAGTCTCTTGGTAACCTCAACAGGCACAGAATCAGCTTTTGCATTTATCTCTATCTCTGCTTCTCTTGACCTTGCTCATAGTCTGCATGCTGTCAGATTGCCTCACCACCTCCACGCTGTCAGATTGTCCAACATCCTCCAGTACAACAACAACTTGTATTTATATAGTGCCTTTAATGTAGTAAAAATGACCCAAGGCGCTTCACAGGAGTCTTGAGACAAAACAAATAAATTTGACACCGAGTCATATAAGAAGAAATTACGGCGTGCCTAACTCATTTGTGCACAAAATTCTGCCATATTTTGTGCTGCATTTTTGCATTGTGCCCAGAGCCATGCGCGCAAACACGCAGAAAATTCCAAACCTCATTAACTGGCCATTTATCGGATCTTGCTTTGTGCAAAATGACTGCGACATTTGCCTACATAAATACATTTCAAAGTAATTGACTGCATGTTAAGTGTTTAAACTGTTTGAGGATGGTGATCAAATGCAACATAAACACAAGTCATTCTTTTTCTCAATCTAGCATTTGGCCAGTGGAAATCCACAGCATTAAACTGTCCATTAAAGTTGCCAGAATTAGAGAGAATCACTCTCCGATCATAAGGATAGATATAGTGGTTTATTAAAATGTGTACTGCGAGAACAACAACAACTTGTATTTATATAGCACCTTCAACGTAGTAAAAAGTCCCAAGACACTTCATAGTGTTTTAAGACAAAACAAATAAATGTGACACTGAGCTACATACGAAGAAATTATGGCAGATGACCAAAAGCTTGATCAAAGAGGTAGGTTTTAAGGAGCATCTTAAAGGAGGAAAAAGAGGTGGAGAAATTTAGGGAGGGAGTTCCAGAGCTCGGGGCTGAGGCAACTGAAGGCACGTCTACCAATGGTTGAGCAGTTATAATCGGGGATGCTCAAGAGGGCAGAATTTGAGGAGCGCAGACATCTCATAAGAACATAAGAATTAGAAGCAGGGGTAGACCTTTTGGCCACTCGAACCTCCTCCGCAACTTAATGAGATCATGGCTGATCTTCTACCTCAACTCCATTTTCCGGCACTATCCTCAGTAGTGGGTAAAATGATGTAATCAATTATTAAGGATGTCATAGCGCATTTGGAAAAAGGTGACATGATAGGTCCAAGTCAGCATGGATTTGTGAAAGGGAAATCATGCTTGACAAATCTTCTGGAATTTTTTGAGGATGTTTCCAGTAACGTGGACAAGGGAGAACCAGTTGATGTGGTATATTTGGACTTTCAGAAGGCTTTCGACAAGGTTCCATACAAGAGATTAATGTGCAAAGTTAAAGCACATGGGATTGGGGGTAGTGTGCTGACGTGGATTGAGAACTGGTTGTCAGACAGGGAGCAAAGAGTAGGAGTAAATGGGTATTTTTCAGAATGGCAGGCAGTGACTAGTGGGGTACCGCAAGGTTCTGTGCTGGGGCCCCAGCTGTTTATATTGTACATTAATGATTTAAACGAGGGGATTAAATGTAGTATCTCCAAATTTGCGGATGACACTAAGTTGGGTGGCAGTGTGAGCTGCGAGGAGGATGCTATGAGGCTGCAGAGTGACTTGGATAGGTTAGGTGAGTGGGCAAATGCATGGCAGATGAAGTATAATGTGGATAAATGTGAGGTTATCCACTTTGGTGGTAAAAACAGAGAGACAGACTATTATCTGAATGGTGACAGATGAGGAAAAGGGGAGGTGCAACGAGACCTGGGTGTCTTGGTACATCAGTCATTGAAGGTTGGCATGCAGGTACAGCAGGCGGTTAAGAAAGCAAATGGCATGTTGGCCTTCATAGCGAGTGGATTTGAGCAGGGAGGTGTTGCTACAGTTGTACAGGGCCTTGGTGAGGCCACACCTGGAGTATTGTGTACAGTTTTGGTCTCCTAACTTGAGGAAGGACATTCTTGCTATTGAGGGAGTGCAGCGAAGATTCACCAGACTGATTCCCGGGATGGTGGGACTGACCTATCAAGAAAGACTGGATCAACTGGGCTTGTATTCACTGGAGTTCAGAAGAATGAGAGGGGACCTCAGAAACGTTTAAAATTCTGACGGGTTTAGACAAGTTAGATGCAGGAAGAATGTTCCCAATGTTGGGGAAGTCCAGAACCAGGGGTCACAGTCTAAGGATAAGGGGTAAGCCATTTAGGACCGAGATGAGGAGAAACTTCTTCACCCAGAGAGTGGTGAACCTGGGGAATTCTCTACCACAGAAAGTAGTTGAGGCCAATTCACTAAATATATTCAAAAGGGAGTTAGATGAAGTCCTTACTACTAGGGGGATCAAGGGGTATGGCGAGAAAGCAGGAATGGGGTACTGAATTTGTATGTTCAGCCATGAACTCATTGAATGGCGGTGCAGGCTAGAAGGGCTGAATGGCTTACTCCTGCACCTATTTTCTATGTTTCTATCCCTTAATTCCCTAAATATCCGAAAATCTATCTATCTCTGTCTTGAATATACTCAACGACTGAGCCTCCACAGCCCTCTGGTAGAGAATTCCAAAGATTCACCACCCTCTGAATAAAGAAGTTTCTCCTCATCTCAGTCCTAAATAACCGTTCCCTTATTCTGAGACTGTGACCCCTGGTTCTAGACTCCTCAACCAGAGGAAACATCCTCCTTGCATCTACCCTGTCGAGCCTGGGAGGGGGGTAAGAGGGTTGTGGGACTGAAAGAGAGTCGAGATAGGAAAGGGTGCTACCATGGAGGAATTTGTAAACGATGAGAATTTTGAAATCGAGGCGTTGCTTAACCGGGAGCCAATGTAGGTCAGCGAGCCCAAGGGTAATGGCTGAGCGGGACTTGGTGCGAGTTAGGACACGTGCTGCCGAGTATTGGATGACCTCAAGTTTACGTAAGGTAGAATGTGGGAAGCTAGTCAGGAATGCGTTGGAGTAGTCAAGTCTAGAGGTAACAAAGACATGGATGAGGATTTCAGCTGAGCTGAGGCAGGGGCAGAGATGGAAATAGATGGTTTTATTTATGCTGCCGATATGTGGCCGGTAGCTCATTTCAGGTTGCGAACAGTCTGGTTCAGCCTCAGACAGATGCAAAGGATAGGGATGGAGTCAGTGGCTAGGGAACGCAGTTTGTGGCAGGGACCAAAGACAATGGCTTCAGTCTTCCCAATATTTAATTGGAGAAGATTTCTGCTCATCCAGTACTGGATGTCTGACAAGCAGTCTGACAATTTAGAGACCATGGAGAGGTGGAGAGAAGTGGGGGTGAGGTAGAGTTGGGTGTCGTCAGCGTACATGTGGAAACTGACGCCGTGTTTCCGGATGATGTCGTCAAGGGGCAGCATATAGATGAGAAATGGGAGGGGACCAAGGATAGATCCTTGGGGGACACCAGAGGTAACGATGCAGGAATCCTGAAGCCATCCTTTTGGCCTCTGCCAAAATATCTCATATTTACTACTGATTCCAGTTCTCTCCTCAGCCTCAATCAAACTGCTTGTAATCCTGGCATTACAAACACTGAAAATGCTGGAAACACTCAGTAGGCCAGGCAGCATCTGTGGAGAGAGAAACAGTTAATGTTTTAGGTCTGTGACCCTTTGTCAGAACTGGAAAAGATAGAGATATAACAGATTTTAAGTAGGTGCAGAGGCAGGGAAAGGAGGAGGGAAAGAAAGAACAAAAAAATAGGGTGGAAGGCAGGAGTGATTAAATATTGCAAATGGGGATGGTAGAATCATAAGCCTGAAAAAATAGGGGCAAAAGTTCTGGTCTGAAATTGTTGAACTCAATGTTAGTCCACAAGGTTGTTAAGTGCCTAAATGAAAGATGAGGTGCTGTTTCTCGAGCTTACATTGAGCTTCGTTGGAACAGTGGAAGAGACAGAGAACGGAGATATCAGAGTGGGAGTGGAGCGGAGAATTAAAGTGACAGGCGCCCAGAAGCACAGGGTCACGCTTACGGACTGAACGGAGGTGTTCCGCAAAGCGGTCACCCAATCTGCGTTTGGTCGCCCCAATGTAGAGGAGACCACATCGTGAGCAGCGAATATAGTATACTAAATTGCAAAAAGTAGAAGTAAATCGCTGTTTCACCTGGAAGGAGTGTTTGGAGCCCTGGATGGTGGGAAGGGAGGAGGTAAAAGAGCAGGTGTTGCATCTTCTGCGCTTGCACAGGAAGGTGCCGTGGGGAGGGGCTGTTGGGTAATTGAGGAGTGGATCAGGGTGTTGCTGAGAGAGCAGTTCCTTCTTGGACGAGCCACATTGTCCGCATGCCCGACACGAGACTCCCAAAGCAAGCACTCTTCTCTGAACACCTACATGGCAAGCGTGCCCCAGGTGGGCAGAGAAAACATTTCAAGGACGCTCTCAAAGCCTCCTTGATAAAGTGCAACATCCCCACAGGCACCTGGGAATCCCTGGCCCAAGACCGCCCTAAGTGAAGGAAGAGCATCTGGGAGGGCGCTGAGCACCTCTAGTCTTGTCGTTCAGCATGCAGAAATCAGTGGAAGGAGCGTGCGGCAAACCAGTCCCACCCACCCCTTCCCTCATTGATTGTCTGTCATACCTGTGACAGAGACTGTAATTCCCGTATTGGCTGTACAGTCACCTGAGAACTCACTTTTAGAGTGGAAACAAGTCTTCCTCGATTTCAAGGGACTGCCTATGATGATGATGAGTTCCTTCAGAATGCTGGGAGGAGAGGGGGAAGACGTATTTGGTGGTGGGATCACGCTGAAGGTGCTGGAAATGGCAGAGGACGATCCATTGAATGTGACGGTTGGTGGGGTGAAAGATGAAGACAAGGGCAACCCTATCGTGGTTCTGGGAGGGAGGGGAAGGGAAGGGGTGAGAGCAGAACTGTGGGAAATTATGAAGAGCTCATCCAGTCAACTAGTTGTATATGCTATAAAATTCCATGTATGTCTGGTTTTCTGGCACAGGATTAATTACTTGATGTAATTTCACTGCATATAACGAAAGAACTCTCCTAATATTTACTGGGATAGTATTAATATAAAAGGAATCGATTGTGCAGAATTCTTAAATTGCGTTCAGGGGAACTTTTTTTAGCGAGTATATAACCAGCCCCCAACAAGAGTGGAGGCAGTTCTGGACTTAGTTTTAGGGCAGGTGGAAGGGATATCAGTGGGAGAGCATTTTGGTGCTAGTGATCATAATTCAGTTCGATTTAGCATAGTCGTGGAAAAGGACAAAGATAGACCAGGTGAAAAAATTCTCGACTGAGGCAAGGCCAATTTTGCTAAGCTGAGATGTGATTTAGCAAAGGTGGATTGGAAACAGCTAATTGAAGGTAAATCGGTGACGGAGCAGTGGGGGGCATGCATTCAAGGAGGAGATAGTGAGGGTTCAGAGCAAATATGATCCCACAAAGAAAATGGGTGGGTCTCCCAAATTTGGAGCCCCCTGAATAAGGGAAAAAAGGGAAGCTTTTGTCAGATACGGAGAGCTCAATGCTACAGAAGGTCGAGAGGATTGTTTAAAAAGAGAAAGGAATAGACTGTGTAATTACAGGTCTGTCAGACTAACCTCTGTGGTGGGAAAATTATTGGAAAAAACTAAGGGACAGTATAAGTCATCATTTAGAAAGACATGAATTAATCAAGGACATTCAGCATAGATTTGTTAAAGGAAGATCGTGTCTGACGAACTTGATTGAATTTTTTGAGGAGGGTTAATGAGGGTAGTTTGATGTTGTGTATATGGAATTTAGCAAGATTTTTGACAAGGTCCCAAGTGGCAGATTGGTTAAAAATGTAAAAGCCCATGGGTTCCAATGGAAAGTGGCAAGTTGGATCCAAAATTGGCCCTGAGGCAGGAAGCAAAAGGGTAATGGTTGAAGGGTGTTTTTGTGACTGGAAGGCTTTTTCCAGTATTGTTCCACGGGGTTCAGTACTAGGTCCCCTGCTTTTTAGACTTCAATGTAGGACGCATGATTAAGAAATTTGCAGCTGATACAAAAATTGGCCGTGTTGTTGATAATGGGGAAGATAGCTGTAGACTGCAGGAAGATATCAATGGACTGGTCAGGTGGGCAGAAAAGTGGCAAATGGAATTCAGTCCGGAGAAGTGAGCGGTAATTCATTTGGGGAGGACGAACAAGGCAAGGAGGGATACACAAGAATACACAAGAAATGGTTGGATACCGAGAAGTGCAGAGGAACAGAGGGACCTTGGAATGCATGTCCCCAGATCCCTGAAGGTATTTTATTTTATTAGCCGATGCATAGAATATAAGAGCAGAGAGACTATGCTGGAAATGTATGAATCACCAGCTAGAGTACTGCGTACAGTTCTAGTCACCACATTACAGGAAAGATGTGATTGCACTAGAGAGGGTGCAGAGGAGATTTATGAGGATGTTGCCAGGACTGGAGAATTTTAGCTATGAGGAGCGATTGGAAAGACTGGGGTTGTTTTCTTTACAACAGAGGAGGCAAAGGGGACATTTAATTGAAGTGAACAAAATTATGAGGGGCCTGGATAGAGTGGAAAGGAAGCATCAGCTTCCCCTTGCGCAGAGAGGTCAATAACCAGGGGGCATAGATTTAAAATAATTGGTGGAAGGATTAGAGGGGAGATGAGAAATGTTTTCACTCAAGGTAGTAGGGGTCTGGCGCTCACTGCCTGAAAAAGTGGGAGTGGCAGAAACCCTGATCACATTTAAAAAGTACTTGGATATGCGCTTGAAATACTGTAACCTACAAGTCTATGGACCAAGAGCTGGAAAGTGGGATTAAGCTGGATAGCTCTTTTTGGACCGGTGCAGACACGATGGGCCTTCTGTGTTCTAAATTTTTATGATTCTTGAACTCTAGTATTTTGATATTTGTTGTGACATTAATTGAGACACTTTAATCACAAATCACTGTGCACATTTATTTAAGAACATAACATAAGAAATAGGAACAGGAGTAGGCCATACGGCCCCTTGAGCCTGCTCCGCCATTCAATAAGATCATGGCTGATCTGATCATGGACTCAGCTTCACTTCCCCACCCGCTCCCCATAACCCCTTATCCCCTTATCTTTTAAGAAACACTCTATTTCTATCTTAAATTTATTCAATGTCCCAGCTTCCACAGCTCTCTGAGGCAGCAAATTCCACAGATTTACAACCCTCTGAGAAGAAATTTCTCCTCATCTGTTTTAAATGGGCGGCCCCTTATTCTAAGATCATGCCCTCTAGTTCTAGTCTCCCCCATCAGTGGAAACATCCTCTCTGCATCCAACTTGACAAGCCCCCTCATAATCTTACACGTTTCGATAAGATCACCTCTCATTCTTCTGAATTCCAATGAGTCGAGGCCCAACCTATTCAACCTTTCCTCATAAGTCAACCCCCTCATCCCCGGAATCAACCTAGTGAACCTTCTCTGAACTGCCTCCAAAGCAAGTATATCCTTTCGTAAATATAGAAACCAAAACTGCACGCAGTATTCCAGGTGTGGCCTAACCAATACCTTATATAGCTGTAGCAAGACTTCCCTGCTTTTATACTCCATCCCCTTTGCAATAAAGACCAAGATACCATTGGCCTTCCTGATCACTTGCTGTACTTGCATACTATCCTTTTGTGTTTCATGCACAAGTACCCCCAGGTCCTGCTGTACTGCAGCACTTTGCAGTCTTTCTTCATTTAAATAATAACTTGCTCTTAGATTTTTTTCTGTCAAAGTGCATGACCACTCACTTTCCAACATTATACTCCATCTGCCAAATTTTTGCCCACACACTTAGCCTCTGTGTCCTTTTGCAGATTTTTTTTGTATCCTCCTCACACATTGCTTTTCCTCCCATCTTTGTATCGTCAGCAAACTTGGCTCCGTTGTACTGAGTCCCCTCTTCCAAGTCGTTTATATAGATTGTAAATTGATGGGGTCCCAGCACTGATCCCTGCGGCATCCCACTAATTACTGGTTGCCAACCAGAGAATGAACCATCTATCCTGACTCTCTGTTTTCTGTTAGCCAATCCTCAATCTATGCTAATATAATACCCAAACCCCCCGTGAACTTTTATCTTAGCGCCCATACATAGATAAATGTCCCAAAGTGCTTCACAGAGGCGTAATCAAAAAATGGAAACATAGAAATTAAGTGCAGGAGTAGGCCATTAGGCCCTTCGAACCTGCACCAGCATTCAAAAAGATCATGGCTGATCATTCCCTCAGGATCCTTTTCCTGCTCTCTCTCCATACCCCTTGATCTCTTTAGCCGTAAGGGCCATATCTAACTCCCTCTTGAATATATCCAATGAACTGGCATCAACAACTCTCTACGGCAGGGAATTCCACAGGTTAACAACTCTGAGTGAAGAGGTTTCTCCTCATCTCAGTCCTAAATGGCCTACCCCTTATCCTAAGACTATGTCTCCTGGTTTTGGACTTCCCCAACATTCTTCCCGCATCTAACCTGTCCCATCCCGTCAGAATCTTATACGTTTCTATGAGATCCCCTCTCATCCATCTAAACTCCAGTGAATAAAGGCCCAGTTGATCCAGTCTCTCCTCATATGTCAGTCCAGACATCCCGGGAATCAGTCTGGTGAATCTTCGCTGCACTCCCTTAATAGCAAGAATGTCTTTCCTCAGATTAGGAAACCAAAACTGAACACAATATTCCAGGTGAGGCCTCACCAAGGCCCTGTACAACTGCAGTAAGACCTCCCTGCTCCTATACTCAAATCCCCTAGCTATGAAGGTCAACATGCCATTTGCTGCCTTCACCGCCTGCTGTACCTGCATGCCAGCTTTCAATGACTCATGAACCATGCACCCAGGTCTCGTTACACCTCCCCTTTCCCTAATCTGCCGCCATTCAGATAATATTCTGCCTTCGTGTTTTTGCCACCAAAGTGGATAACCTCACATTTATCCACATTATACTGCATCTGCCATGCATTTGCCCACTCACCTTACCTGTCCAAATCACCCTGCAGTGTCTTAGTATCCTCCTCACAGCTCACACCGCCACCCAGTTTAGTGTCATCTGCAAACTTGGAGATATTACACTCAATTCCTTCATCCAAATCATTAATGTATATTGTGAAGAGCTGGAGTCCCAGCACTGAGCCCTGCGGTACTCCACTAGTCACTGCCTACCATTCCGAAAAGGACCCATTTATCTCGATTCTCAGCTTCCTGCCTGCCAACCAATTCTCTGTCCACGCCAGTACATTACCCCCAGTACCATGTGCCTTGATCTTGTACACCAATCTCTTATGTGGGACCTTGTCAGAAGCCTTTTGAAAGTCCAAATACACCACATCCACTGGTTCTCCCTTGTCTACTTTACTGGTTACATCCTCAAAAAATTCTAGAAGATTGGACAAGCATGATTTCCCTTTGAGAAATCCATGCTGACTTGGATCGATCCTGTCACCGCTTTCCAAATGCGCTGGTATTTCATCCTTAATAATAGATTCCAACATTTTCCCCACTACTGATGTCAGGCTAACTGGTCTATAATTACCCGTTTTCTCTCCCTCCTTTTTTAAAAAGTGGTGTTACATTAGCTACCCTCCAGTCCATAGGAACTGAGCCAGAGTCGATAGACTGTTGGAAAATAATCACCAATGCATTCACTATTTCTAGGGCTACTTCCTTAAGTACTCTGGGATGCAGACAATCACGGATGTATCGGCCTTCAAACCCATCAATTTCCCCAACACAGTTTCCCGCCTAATAAGGATATCCTTCAGTTCCTCCTTCTCACTAGACCCTCGGTCCCCGAGTACATCCGGAAGGTCATTTGTGTCTTCCTTCGTGAAGACAGAACCAAAGTATTTGTTCAGTTGGTCTGCCATTTCTTTGTTCCCCATTATTAATTCACCTGACTTCGACTGCAAGGGACCTATGTTTGTTTTCACTAATCTTTTTCTCTTCACATATCTATAGAAGCTTTTGCAGTCAGTTTTTATGTTGCCGCAAGCTTCCTCTCGTACTCTATTTTCCCCCTCGTAGTTAAACCCTTTGTCCTCCTCTGCTGAATTCTAAATTTCTCCCAGTCCTCAGGTTTGCTACTTTTTCTGGCCAATTTATATGCCTCTTCCTTGGATCTAACACTATCCTTAATTTCCCTTGTTAGCCACGGTTGAGCCACCTTCCCTGTTTTATTTTTACTCCAGACAGGGATGTACAATTGCTGAAGTTCATCCATGTGATCTTTAAATGTTTGCCATTGCTTATGCACCGTCAACCCTTTAAGTATCCTTTGCCAGTTTATTCCAGCCAATTCATGCGAAGTTACCTTTGCTTAAGTTCAGGACCCTAGTTTCACTCTCCATCTTAATAAAGAATTCTACCATATTATGGTCACTCTTCCCCCAAGGGGCCTCGCACAACAAGATTGCTAATTAGTCCCTTCTCATTACACATCACCCAGTCTAGGATGGCCAACTCTCCAGTTGGTTCCTCGACATATTGGTCTAGAAAACCATCCCTAATACACTCCAGGAAATCCTCCTCCACCGCATTGCTACCAGTTTGGTTAGCCCAATCTATATGTAGATTAAAGTCGCCCATGATAACTGCTGTCCCTTTATTGCACACATCCCTTATTTCTTGTTTGATGCTGTCCCCAACCTCACTACTACCGTTTGGTGGCCTGTACACAACTCCTACTAGCGTTTTCTGCCCTTTGGTATTCCGCAGCTCCACCCATACCGATTGCACATCATCCAGGCTAATGTCCCTCTTTACTATTGCATTAATTTTCTCTTTAACCAGCAACGCCACCCCGCCTCCTTTTCCTCTCTGTCTATCCTTCCTAAATGTTGAATACCCCTGGATGTTGAGTTCCCAGCCTTGGTCACCCTGGAACCATGTCTCCGTGATGCCAATTACATCATACCCGTTAACTGCTATCTGCGCAGTTAATTCGTCCACCTTATTCCGAATGCTCCTCGCATTGAGGCACAGTGCCTTCAGGCTTGTCTTTTTGACACACTTTGACCCTTTAGAATTTTGCTGTAATGTGGCCTTTTTTGTTTTTTGCCTTGAGTTTCTCTGCCCTCCACTTTTACTATTCTCCTTTCTATCTTTTGCTTCTGCCCCCATTCTACTTCCCTCTGTCTCCCTGCATAGGTTCCCATCCCCCTGCCATATTAGTTTAACTCCTCCCCAACAGCACGAGCAAACATGCCCCGAGGACATTGGTTCTGGTCCTGCCCAGGTGCAGACCGTCCGGTTTGTACTGGTCCCACCTCCCCCAGAACCGGTTCCAATGTCCCAGGAATTTGAATCCCTCCCTTCTGCACCACTCCTCAAGCCACGTATTCATCTGAGCTATCCTGCGATTCCTACTCTGACTAGCACGTGACACTGGTAGCAATCCTGAGATTACTACTTTTGAGATCCTACTTTTTAATTTAGCTCCTAGCTCCCTTAATTCGTCTCGTAGGACCTCATCCCGTTTTTTACCTATATTGTTGGTACCTATATGCACTGCGACAACTGGCTGTTCACCCTCCCTTTTCAAAATGTCCTGCACCCGCTCAGAGACTTCCTTGACCCTTGCACCAGGAAGGCAACATACCATCCTGGTGTCTCGGGTTGCGGCCGCAGAAACGCCTATCTATTCCCCTTACAATTGAATCCCCTATCACTATAGCTCTCCCACTCTTTTTCCTATCCTCCTGTGCAGCAGAGCCACCCACGGTGCCATGAACTTGGCTGCTGCTGCTCTCCCCTGATGAGTCATCCCCCTCAACAGTACCCAAAGCAGTGTATCTGTTTTGCAGGGGGATGACCGCAGGAGACCCCTGCACTACCTTCCTTGCACTGCTCTTGCTGTTGGTCACCCATCCCCTATTTGGCTGTGTACCTTTAACCTGCGGTAAGACCAACTCGCTAAACGTGCTATTCACGTCATTCTCAGCATCGTGGATGCTCCAGAGTAAATCCACCCGCAGCTCCAGTGCCACAATGCGGTCTGTCAGGAGCTGGAGGCAGATACACTTCCTGCACACATAATCATCAGAGACACTGGAAGCGTCCCTGACTTCCCACATAGTACAGGAGGAGCATAACACGTGTCCGAGCTCTCCTGCCATGTCTTAACCTAGATTAACTTAATTTGGCAAAAACAATGCTAAAGGTTACTTAATGATAAAGAAAAGAAAAAAGAAAAGCTACTTACCAATCACCAGCCCCCTTGGCTGTGATGTCACCTTTCGATTTCTTTCTACTACTTTTTTGCCTCCCTGCTGGAGCTGCACTGGCTGGCCCCTCCATCTCTGCTGCTCCGCCTCTCCGACACCTCCTCGACCTCCCGCTGGCGCCTCCCGACTGATGGGCCTTTTGGCTCATATTAATAACTTGGAACGTGCGTGTACAGGGTACAATCTGCAGATGTCACAAAACTTGGAAGTACAGTGAATAGTGAGGAGGATAGTGATAGACTTCAAGAAGACATCGACAGGCTGATGAAATGGGCGGACACGTGGCAGATGAAATTTAATGCAGAAAAGTATGAAGTGATGCATTTTGGTAGAAAGAATGAGGAGAGGAGACACATAAAATGGTACAACCCTAAAGGAGATGCACAAAGAAACCTGGGGAATATGTGTGCGTAAATCGTTGAAGGTGGCAGGACAGGTTGAGAAAGCAGTTAAAAAGGCTTACGGGATCCTGGGCTTCATAAATAGTGGTAGAGAGTACAGAGGAGTGGAAATTATGATGAACCTGTATAAAACACTGGTTTGTCCCCAACTTCAGGTCTGTGTCCAATTCTGGGCACTGCACTTTAGGATGGATGCAGAAAAGATTTACGAGAAAGATTCCAGGAATGAGGGACTTAAGTCGCGTTGATAGACTGGAGAAGCTGAGTTTATTCTTCTTGGAACAGAGAAGATTAATAGGAGATTTAATAGAGGTATTTAAAATCAGGAGGAGTCTGGGCAGAATAGACAGAGAAACTGTTTCCATTCGCAGAAGGGTCGCGAACCAGAGGACGCAGATTTAAGGTGATTGGCAAAAGAACCAAAGGCGATGCAAGAAAAAACTTTTTTACACAGCAAGTGGTTGGATTCTGGAATGCACTGCCTGAAAATGTGGTGGAGGCAGTCTCAATCTTAAGGGGAGTTGGATAAGTATCTGAAGGAAAAAAAAATTCCAGGGCTATGCGGAAAGGGCAGGGAGTGGGACTGGCTGAGGGTCGGTGCGGGCTCGATGGGCCGAATGCTGTAACCATTCTATTATTCTATGCTGAGTGCATGATCCATCTCGGCCTCCTCCTGAGGTCTTTACCATCACAGAAGCCAGTCTTTAGCCAATTTGATTCCCTCTACATGTTATCAACAAAACTGAGTGCACTGGATACACAGCCAAGGCTATGAGCCCCGACAACATCCCGGCTATCGTGCTGAAGACTTGTGCTCCAGAACTAGCTGGGCCTCCAGCTAAGCTGTTCCAGTACAGCTACAACACTGGCATCTATCCAAAAAAGTGGAAAATTGCCCAGTATGTCCTGCCCACAAAAAGCAGGACAAATCCAATCCGGCCAATTACCGCTCCATCAGTCTGCTCTTAATCATCAGCTTGATGGAACGTGTCGTCGACGGTGCTATCAAGTGGCACTTAGTCATCAATAATCTGCTCACTAATGCTCAGTTTGGGTTCCACCAGGACTATTTGGCTCCAGACCTCATTACTATCTGGCATCATTGAATCCTAGTAAAATTGAAGTCAATGGGAATCGTGAGGAAAACTCTCCACTGGCTGGAGTCATACCGAGCACAAAGGAAGATGGTTGTGTTTGTTTGAGGCCAATCATCTCAGCCCCAGGACATCGCTGCTGGAGTTCCTCAGCGCAGTGTCCTAGGCCAAACCATCTTCAGCTGCTTCATCAATGACATTGCCTCCATCATGTCAGAAATGGGGATGTTCGCTGATGATTGCAGTGTTCAGTTCCATTCACAATTCCTCAGATAAGGAAGTATGACCATATGACTAACTTGATTGACTAACTTGATTGAATTTTTTGAGGCGGTAACAAGGAGGGTCGATGAGGGTAGTGTGTTTGATGTAGTATATAGGGTATATGGATTTTAGCAAGGCTTTTGATAAGATCCTACATGGCAGAAAGTAAAAGGTTATGGGATCCAGGGCAAAGTGGCAAATTGGATCTAAAATTGGCTCAGAGGCAGGAAGCAAAATGGTAATGGTTGATGGATGTTTTTGGGACTGGAAGGCTGTTTCCAATGGCTTTCCGCGGGGCTCAGTACTGGGTCACTTGCTTTTTGTGGTATATAGCAATGATCTAGGCTTGAATGTCGGGGGTATGATTAAGAAATTTGCAGATGATACTAAAATTGGCCGTGTGGTTGATAATGAAGAAAATTGTCGACTGCAGGAAGATATCAATCAACTGGTCAGGTGGGCAGAACAGTGGCAAATGGAATTCAATCTGGAGAAGTGTGAGGTAATGTATTTGGGGAGGGCGAACAAGGCAAGGGAATACACATTAAATGGTAGGGCACTGAAAAGAGTAGAGGAACAAAGGGACCTTGGAGTGCATGTCCACAGATCCCGAGCAGCGCGAGTCTGGGGTGCGTTGAGAGGCCTATAAGAGGCCCAACGTTGGAGGAGGAGCGGCAGTTCGAGCAGCGCGAGTCCGGGGTGTGTGGAGAGGTCTATAAGAGGCCCAACATCGGAGGAGCAGCAGCAGTTCGAGCAGCGCGAGTCCGGGGTGCGTGGAGAGGCCTATAAGAGGCCCAACATCGGAGGAGGGGCGGCAGTTCGAGCAGCGCGAGTCCGGGGTGCGTGGAGAGGCCGATAAAGGCGTGGCTTGTACAGCTTCAGCCGGGAGAAAAAGTAAAAAAGTAGAAAGGAATCAAAAGGTGACGTCACAGCCAAAGGGATAAGTGATTGGTGAGTAGCTTTTCTTTTCCTTTTTTATATCAGTAAGTAAGCCGTTAACATTGTTGTCTTTTTCTTTTTTATATCAGTAAGTAACCTGTTAACATTGTTGTCGCCAAATTAAGCGTATCTAAGGGTTAAGTCATGGCAGGAGAGCTCGGTCACGTGATATGCTCCTCCTGTACCATTTGGGAACTCGGACACTCCCTGACGACTACGTGTGCGGGAAGTGTATCCGCCTCCAGCTCCTGACGGACCGCGTTGCGGATTTGGAGCTGAGGGTGGATTCACTCTGAAGCATCCACGATGCTGAGAATGACGTGAGTAGCATGTGTAGCGAGTTGGTCTTCCCGCAGGTGAAGGGTCCACAGCCAGCCAGGGAATGGAAGACCAGCAGGAAGAGCAGTGCAAGGAAGGTAGTGCTGGGGTCCCCTGCGGTCATCCCCCTGCAAAACAGATGCACTGCTTTGAGTACTGTTGGGGGGGATGACTCATCAGGGGAGGGCAGCAGCAGCCAAGTTCATGGCACCATGGCTGGCTCTGTTGCACAGGAGGGCAGGAAAAAGAGTGGGAGAGCGATAGTGATAGGGGATTCAATTGTAAGGGGAATAGATAGGCGTTTCTGCGGCCGCAACCGAGACTCCAGGATGGTATGTTGCCTCCCTGGTGCAAGGGTCAAGGATGTCTCGGAGCGGGTGCAGGACATTCTGAAAAGGAAGGGAGAACAGCCAGTTGTCGTGGTGCACATTGGTACCAACGACATAGGTTTAAAAAAAGGGATGAGGTCCTACGAGACGAATTTTAGGAGCTAAATTTAAAAAGTAGGACCTCAAAAGTAGTAATCTCTGGATTGCTACCAGTGCCACGTGCTAGTCAGAGTAGGAATCGCAGGATAGCGCAGATGAATACGTGGCTTGAGCAGTGGTGCAGAAGGGAGGGATTCAAATTCCTGGGGCGTTGGAACCGGTTCTGGGGGAGGTGGGACCAGAACAAACCGGACGGTCTGCACCTAGGCAGGACTGGAGCCAATGTCCTAGGGGAAGTGTTTGCTAGTGCTGTTGGGGAGGAGTTAAACTAATATGGCAGGGGGATGGGAACCAATGCAGGGAGACAGAGGCAAAAGACAGAAAGGAGATGAGTAAAAGTGGAGGGCAGAGAAACCCAAGGCAAAAAACAAAAAGGGCCACTGTACAGCAAAATTCTTCAGGGTCAAAGTGTAATAAAAAGGCAAGCCTGAAAGCTCGGTGCCTCAATGCAAGGAGTATTCGGAACCCAGGAAAGGGCTCTGAGCTAGTTAGAGTGGGTGAGAGTTCAGATGAACTAGAAAGTATGCAAAAGGCAGGAGGCAACAGAGCAGAATAGCACTGGAGTAAGTGTAAACCACAAGGTGATCGAAAGGGACAATATGTATGAATATAAAGGGGCTGCAGGAGGGGTCAAAACTAAAAATCATGGTTTAAAAACTAGAATTAAAACACTCTACCTAAACACACGCTGCATTCGAAATAAAGTAAATGAGTTGACGGCACAAATCATTCTAAATGGATATGATTTGGTGGCCATTACAGAAACGTGGTTGCAGGGTGGCCAAGACTGGGAATTAAGCATACAGGGGTATCTGACAATTCAGAAGGATAGACAAGAAGGGAAAGGAGGTGGGGTAGCTCTGTTAATAAAGGATGACATCAGGGCAGTTGAGAGAGATGATGTTGGCTCTAATGAACAAAATGTTGAATCATTGTAGGTGGAGATTAGAGATAGTAAGGGGAAAAAGTCACTGGTGGGCGTAGTTTATAGGCCCCCAAATAATAACTTCACGGTGGGGCGGGCAATAATCAAGGGAATAATAGAGGCATGTGAAAAAGGAATGGCAGTAATCATGGGGGATTTTAACCAACAGATCGATTGGTCCAATCAAATCGCACAGGGTAGTCTAGAGGAGGAATTCATAGAATGCATACGGGATTGTTTCTTAGAACAGTATATTACAGAACCTACAAGGGAGCAAGCTATCTTAGATCTGGTCCTGTGTAATGAGATAGGAATAATAAACAATCTCCTCGTAAAAGATCCTCTCGGAATGAGTGATCATAGTATGGTTGAATTTGTAATACAGATTGAGGGTGAGGAAGTAGTGTCTCAAACGAGCGTACTATGCTTAAACAAAGGGGACTACAATGGGATGAGGGCAGAGTTAGCTAAAGTAGACTGGGAACACAGACTAAACGGTGGCACAATTGAGGAACAGTGGAGGACTTTTAAGGAGCTCTTTCATAGTGCTCAACAAAAATATATTCCAGTGAAAAAGAAGGGCGGTAAGAGAAGGGATAACCAGCTGTGGATAACCAAGGAAATAAAGGAGAGTATCAAATTAAAAACCAATGCATATAAAGTGGCCAAGGTTAGTGGGAAACTAGAAGATTGGGAAAATTTTAAACGACAGCAAAGAATGACTAAGAAAGCAATAAAGAAAGGAAAGATAGATTACGAAAGTAAACTTGCGCAAAACATAAAAACACATAGTAAAAGCTTTTACCGATTATATAAAACGGAAGAGAGTGACTAAAGTAAATGTTGGTCCCTTAGAAGACTAGAAGGGGGATTTAATAATGGGAAATGTGGAAATGGCTGAGACCTTAAACAATTATTTTGCTTCGGTCTTCACAGTGGGAGACACAAAAACCATGCCAAAAATTGCTGGTCACAGGAATGTGGGAAGGGAGGACCTTGAGACAATCACTATCACTATCACTAGGGAGGTAGTGCTGGACAGGCTAATGAGACTCGAGGTAAACAAGTCCCCTGGTCCTGATGAAATGCATCCCAGGGTATTAAAAGAGATGGCGGAAGTTATAGCAGATGCATTCGTTATAATCTACCAAAATTCTCTGGACTCTGGGGAGGTACCAGCGGATTGGAAAGCAGCTAATGTAATGCCTCTGTTTAAAAAAAGGGGGCAGACAAAAGGCAGGCAACTCTTGGCTGGTTAGTTTAACTTCTGTAGTGGGGAAAATGCTTGAAGCTATCATTAAGGAAGAAATAGCAGGACATCTAGATAGGAATAGTGCAATCCAGCAGACGCAACATGGATTCATGAAGGGGAAATCATGTTTAACTAATTTACTGGAATTCTTTGAGGATATAACGAGCATGGTGGATAGAGGTGTACCGATGGATGTGGTGTTTTTGTCCAAAAGGCTTTCGATAAGGTGCTACACAAAAGGTTACTGCAGAAGATAAAGGTACGCGGAGTCAGAGGAAATGTATTAGCATGGATAGAGAATTGGCTGGCTAACAGAAAGCAGAGAGTCGGGATAAATGGGTCCTTTTCGGGTTGGAAATCGGTGGTTAATGGTGTGCCACAGGGATTGGTGCTGGGACCACAACTGTTTGCAATATACATAGATGACCTTGAAGAGGGGGCAGAGTGTAGTGTAACAAAATTTGCAGATGACGCAAAGATTCGTGGGAAAGCGGGTTGTGTAGAGGACACAGAGAGGCTGCAAAGAGATTTAGATAGGTTAAGCGAATGGGCTAAGGTTTGGCAGATGGAATACAATGTCGGAAAGTGTGAGGTCATCACCTTGAGGGAAAAAAAACAGTAAAAGGGAATATTATTTGAATGGGGAGAAATTACAACATGCTGCGGTGCAGAGGGACCTGGGGGTCCTTGTGCATGAATCCCAAAAAGTTCGTTTGCAGGTGCAGCAGGTAATCAGGAAGGCGAATGGAATGTTGGCCTTCATTGCGAGAGGGATGGAGTACAAAAGCAGGGCGGTCCTGCTGCAACTGTACAGGATATTGGTGAGGCCGCACCTGGAGTACTGCGTGCAGTTTTGGTCACCTTACTTAAGGAAGAATATACTAGCCTTGGAGGGGGTACAGAGACGATTCACTCGGCTGATTCCGGAGATGAGGGGTTTACCTTATGATGATAGATTGAGGAGACTGGGTCTTTACTCGTTGGAGTTCAGAAGGATGAGGGGTGATCTTATAGAAACATTTAAAATAATGAAAGGGATAGACAAGATAGAGGCAGAGAGGTAGTTTCCACTGGTCGGGGAGACTAGAACTCGGGGGCACAGCCTCAAAATACGGGGGAGCCAATTTAAAACCGTGTTGAGAAGGAATTTCTTCTCCCAGAGGGTTGTGAATCTGTGGAATTCTCTGCCCAAGGAAGCAGTTGAGGCTAGCTCATTGAATGTGTTGATTCCTGGATTCTTTTACCTCAATCTGGTTCAGCAAAATTACTGAAACGAATACCGTTTGTGCTTTAAACAAAGCAAGCTTTTATTTAAAAAGCAAATCTCGATCGGGGACTTTATCAGACAGAAGGAATGCATGTCTGTTCGAACGCACTCACTTCCTACGGACAAAGTGACGTTACATTGTCAAGGGACGATGGTTGTACATTTTCGGCAAAAGATAACAAGATAGGGCCAGAGTGACATCCCAGCTCAGCCCATCTCTTTTGATCCCTCCTTCCCTTTGTCCACTCATAAGCCGACCCAAGCATGGTCCGATTTTAAACAAAGACCTTCTGTCAATGTTTCAGGTTAATAACATGATTTAATAAGACCTTGAGGTTTTTCTGCAAGCTGTGGGTTTTGTTTCAATATGTGTTAGTGTTGTAACATTTCGCAGTCTCGAGTCTGAGATGTCATGGCTATTCCTCCATGAATTGTTTGTTAGCTTATACTGTCCCTATACAATTCCCACGTTCTCAACTTCAATGTCTCTATACATTTTTAAACATTCACATTCCCCCCTTTTATCATTCCATGATAACACTTAGGATCATTCTAGGAGTAAAATGTATCGGGAATGTGAACACACCTCACATCTAGAAAAGTTCCCATTTTGCGCATAAACATAAGACATTGTCTCTGTCTCCCCTCCCATGCGCCGAAACTGTCATATATCAACACTATTATACAGACTGTGTCATACAGACAGTTTCATCTTATGGCTCAGGATTCAGATAAATAGTCCAATTATTTTGCTGATTAAAAGAGTTCAGTTTTCCCGTCTCTCTTCTCAGGTCACCGTCGGTGTAGCTGGCTGTCTATCACTACGGGTAAAAGTTCAAACTGGTCCACGTTCCAATTAGGATGCCAACGGCCTTGTTCAGCTATGGAGAAGAGGAAGTCTGGAACAGAAACAGGAGTTAGAATAACCAGTAAAATAGGTTCGTTAGGGGGTGGTGAGCTTGCAGTGGTGCAGGTGAACCCAGGCACTTTTCCCCTCAACCTTGGCTGCAGTGGGGGTAGTGAGTAACACCTGAAAAGGCCCCTCCCATTGTGGCTCTAATCCCTTCCGAATCCATACTTCCCTGATGCCACGAGGGACAATTCGGGTAAAACTGGGAGGTCGAGGTGAGCATCTTGAACCTGGTTGTGAACTAGTCGCAGAGCCTGAGTCAGAGAAAGAACATAGGTGGTCATCAGTCGAGCTGAGATACCATATCTAGGAACAATTTCCCTCATTAACACCTTAACAACAGTTTGAGCCTTATTGTCCAGGGTAGGGTAGGCTTCGATCCATCTGCTAAACACATCTACTATTACTAACACATATTTGTAACACTGAACTTTTTTGCAACTCAATGTAGTCCAACTGAAATGTCTCAAAGGGACCTTCGGGAAGGGGCGTTTTACCCCAATCACAGGGGACTCCCTTCCCTGGATTATGTTGCTGGCAAACCAGGCAACGACTACTGATGTTCTGTGTGAGCGCCTGGAGTCGAGGGTGCACCAAGTAGCCAAAAGTGTGTCACTCGTGGTCCTTGCTCCACAATGAGTAGCAAAATGCATACATTCAATAGCCCATAGAGCCAACTCGTCAAACATGCAAGTCTGTTCCGCGGGAGTGGTCCAGAGTTTAGAAACATTGTCATAAGTACATGCATAATATTTCCACAACAGTTTATCTTTTTCAGGAGCGTCCTCCTGTGCTTTTATAACATCTTGGATGGTTGGCATTGGTTTTTCCGAGGCTAACTTATCCTTCGCAGGATTTTTAGTCTGACTTATAATTTTGGGCACTACCATCTGTTGGTCACGAGAGGCCTGTTTTGCCTCTTGGTCAGCACAACGATTCCCTATATCAACCAGAGAATTTCCGGTAGTGTGGGCGGTACATTTGACAATGGCAATGCGTTTGGGGAGCATGAGGGCTTGCAACAAATCTGATACTAACTGTTTATGAGATATCTCATTCCCCTGTGAGGTTAGGAATCCCCTATTTTTCCATAATTGTCCAAAATCATGGGCCAACCCAAAGGCATACCTAGAGTTGGTATAGATATTGACTTTGAGATCTTTGGCCAAGATACATGCTCGGGTGAGGGCGAATAGTTCAGCTTGTTGAGCAGAATAGGCAGTTTCAAAAAGCGGCAGATTCCAAGACCTGATTCTCCTGGTTTACTGTGGCGTATCCTGAGATTCGTGTACCTTCTGGATTAATTCCGTCAACATACATAATACAGTCTGGATCTTCAATTGGTACATCAACAAAATCTTCCCTGACTGATGTGGCCTCTTAAATTAAAGATAAACAATCATGACTGGGTTCTTCCTCATCTTGGGGGTGGCTCAGTAAGAAAACAGGCCGGATTAATTGCAGTACAGTGCCGAAAGGTCAGCTTAGGATTGTTTAGTAAGTAGATCTCATATCTGCTTTGCCTGGCCATGGTAAGGTGTTGAGTCTGCAGTTGGCCCAGGAGGGCAGCTACGGAGTGAGATGTGTTAAGACAACGGTAGCACAGTCTTTCACAATTGTACCACACAGTTGAAAGGGCCGGTCATAGAGGGGCCGGCCCAAAGCCGGAGCTTGCAGCAGGGCAGTCTTTAGTTCCTTAAAGACTTGGACGTCTACGGTTTCTATTTGTATACGGGGTGAGGTGCTTAGTCATCAGGGCAACATTAGGGATCCAGGATCTGCAGTAATTGATCATCCCCAAACATTGTCGCATTTGTTTAGCCGTGCTAGGGACTGGAAACTGGCAAATTGGTTCGACTCGGCTAGCCTCCAAAGCTTGGTGGATACTCGGTATTGCCTGTGATAACCCACTTGGGAGGGGTCCTCTGCCCACACATGAGGATCCACATAGTCGGGTATGTCAGAGCCAGTATGATGCTGCAGAGTCGTTAAGACCTTCTCGGGGTCCCCGTGGAATTTGCACATCCCGGCTGGTAGGGTCAGCCTCGTCTATAGCCTGGCGCACCATAACTCCCAAATCTTTAGCGTGGTGGGGAGGTAATACTTCACGAGTAATATGTGGTGCCACCGTTGGGGGCTGTCCATTTCCACAAAATCTGCCTTCCCTTCCGGTCCAGTCACTCTAGCCCTTAATAGAATTTCCTTCACTTCCCCTTCGTGATCCTGATAAAAGTTCTGCAGGTCCTGATTCTTTCCACTGGGATCGTATGCTCGGGTCACGTGATAGGGTGCCTGCGGCAGGTCCAGAGACCACCACTGAGGGGTTCTCGTGGTATACTGCCGCTTAAGGGTTCCCTGTTTTACAATAATCCCATCATCTCCACACTCCAAATGCAACTGGAATTTGCAGAGGAGGTCTCTAGCCATCAAGTTACAGTCCAGATTGGTTGTGATAACAACTCGATGTTCCACCGATTCTTCCTGGTAACCCATTTTAACCGGTTCTGACACCGGGAATGTCGAGATTTGTCCCAGGAATCCTGAAAGTTCCTGTGTTTCAGTGGAGGCAGGGAGTTTAAGCTTTGATTGTACAGAAGACATGAAGGCTCCCGTATCTATCAAAAAGGGTTGCCACTCATTCAGAATTTTTAACAATATCATTGGTTCGTCGTCCGGGGAGGATCCCTGCACAATCAAGTGCGTAGTCAATCGGGGGACAATTGACCAAAGGGGTTATTCTGGGAGAAGTTAGTGTCAGATCCTCCTCTCCCCCCTTGCCCCCCTCCTCTTCCTTTTCCATGCTGACGGTAGGGGCAATTTTTATTCCAATGTCCTTCCTGCCCACAATTAAAACAGTCAATTCCTCTTACCCAGTCCCGGCCTCTTCCCATACCATGCCGGGGACAATAGGGAGGTTTATTAGCAGGGCTCGGGCCGTTTGGTTGTTTAGTATAACCGTATCCTTGCTTATCCATCCAATCCTGTATGCAACACTGCGGTTCTATTGATCCTTCCTCCCAAGATGGCTCTTCCTTTCTAGTCACGTATTCAGTCTTGACCCGGGTTGGGGGCGCACCTCCCCCCTCCCCTTTCTTTTCCTGCCAATAATATCTAACCGCCCTTTCAATAGCGTGAGCAATCGAATAGTTGTTCGAAGATCACATAGACATCTATAGTGGGGTGGTCTGCAGCTTGTTGTGCATCAGGGTTTGGCATTGGTCTGACAGGGAATTGGTGTCAGGATTTTGGGATCTTGGAAATCATTTCTAGGTCGGAGGATGTTTCGGAGCTGTCTGACTGCTTGACAGTTCTGCGTCTCGATCGGCGGGGGTGTTTGCTATGTCTTTCACAACTTGGACTGGTAGATTGACTAGAAGATTTACGGACTGTCTGTGATATCGAGATATAGTTCTGCCCTTTCGAGTGTGAGATCTGGTCCTTTCGGCTGTATTGCTTGTGAACTGGGGATCCGAATCGCTATCAGAGGATGAGGAGTCAGTTTGGGTTTGTTGCTTTGGTGATATGGGGTTATTTTTAACTCCTTTCGCCGGAGTGTAAGGTGGAGGGTGTTGGGAAGAGGACTTGGAGCATGGGGCCAGGGGGTGCGGGAGGCGCCGTTGGGCGCTGAGTCAGTGACCACTCATCAATTTCATCATCAGCCTCGGTTAACACAAAGCCAGCCATTTTACTACGTAGTCGGTCAATACCTTTCTCAGAGGTCCCAGAGGATCTCTTTGTAAGTTTCTCGTGCGCACATTCTTTTTTTTTAAGACGTCTACAGTTTTAACATGTGTTCCCTCTGTCAATGAGAGTGCCAATTTAATAGCATTTATTTGCCAACTTGACAGAAGTGATGCATCTTTTAATTTTTGACAATCCCTGTGCTTTTTTGCTACCTCTACGCTTCTAGTGCCACCTAGAGGCCACTGGTCATCTCCTAATAATTTGTTCAGGGCTCCTGATAATTTTCTAAAGTCTTCAGCTCTTTCAGGGAATTTCTCACATAACTTTTGTAGCAGACTATCCGCATCCGTTGTTTTATCCAACTGATTACCCATTTTCACGCTGTCCCTCGTATTACCGTGTCGTTACGCGTTCACGTCGTCGTGCGATTTGAACAAACTTAAAACAAACAAACTTTACTAAAACTAACACAAAGCCGCGTCGCCCCGCGATTCGAAACACTTGAAATAAACGGACTTTACTAAACTAACACAAAGCCGCGTCATCCGCGGCTCGCGTCGCCGCGCGATTCAAAACACTTGAAATAAACGGACTTTACTGAACTAACACAAAGCCGCGTCGCCCCGCGGCTCGCGTCGCCGCGCGATTAGAAACACTTGAAATAAACGGACTTTACTAAACTAACACAAAGCCGCGTCGCCCCGCGGCTCGCATCGCCGCGCGATTCGAAATACTTGAAACCAGCAGACTTGCAATAAACAGACGTACTAAAATCAGCACTGACTTTGATATTACTTCGCGGTTCGCGTCGCTGCGCGTTCGCGTCAGCCCACGTTCACTCGGCCGCGCGCTCGCGCCGCCGCACGTCCCACATCACTACGCGTTCACGCTGCCGTGCGTCTGCGTCAGCCCTCCTTCACTTGGCCGCACACTCGCGCCGCTGCACGTCTCGCGTCGCTACGCGTTCCACGCTGCTGCGCGTCTGCGTGAGCCCTACCTTTCGAGTTGCTGCGTGATTTAAATTCAATCAGTGCCTAGACGGGCCAAGTGATATACGAGGTCACACCTGACTTGAACACCTATCCTCTATTTAATTCCCCATAAGCCTTATTTAATTCCGTGTGAGCCTAATTTTCTAAATTTAATTTCTTTTAGTCTCCAAATTTCCCTATCCTTTCGCGTCACTGCGCAGCTTAAATCCAATCAGTCAATGAAAGCCCTAATTAAATGGAGTTTTTCTGCCAACTGGACAGGAGTGATTTTTTTTCTTTTAGACTGCAGTGGAATTTTTCTCATAATTTAAAATCTCAGAACATTTTTTTTTAGCACCTATTTAGTACATTACTTTTTTTTTTCTTTTCCATAACTAGAGAGAAGTCTGGCACGTAGGCTGTGGACTGCTTTTCGTTATCTCAATTGTTCCAGTCTCAAGGTCGTGTTATTTAATATAATATATTTTTTTTGAATCCTTTTGAATCCATCTCAGTTGTTTTGCTGTGCCTTCTCTGAATGTTTTCTTTCGACAAGTAAGTGAGCATGTTAAATCCTTTTTTTTAACCACCGGGACCATGTAATTTTTTCATTTTTTTTAAACAAACCTATCCTTTGTGCATTTCCTGGCTCCGTAACTTATCATCCGAATATACGTAATTCAATAAGGTTCACACTCTTAAACTTCCCACATACAGGACAACACTACAAAGGGTTTAAAAAAAACTTTCATTCTGTTTGAGATAAAACAAACCACAACTCCCCGGCTTTTTTTTTTACAGTAAAAAATCACAGAAGCATTTCTCATTTAAACAGACGTTCACAAGAGTCTCTTTGCATTCCTATTAATTTTTGGATCCGTGATTGATCATCTATCCCTATCTAGCTCTAACTATAACCTATCTTTCCAAGTCGCCGCTTGGTTTGCGTCATCGCGCAATTTCCCTATCTCTATCCCTATTCTAAATTTGAAAGGTATTCACCAGATTGTCCTGGATCTCGTTCAGACACAACCTGAGAACCAGCGAGTGGCTAAACTTTCCTCAGACTTTTGAAACCGGGGGAAACTGGAGCAGTATTGAAATCATACTCACTCCAGTGGCCACTTTCCCCTCGTCTCGTCCAAGGCTAGTCTGGCTCTTAATTCGCAAGTTTTCGGCAGTCGTCCGTTGAGATCCTACTTCTGACACCAAATGTTGATTCCTGGATTCTTTTACCTCAATCTGGTTCAGCAAAATTACTGAAACAAATACCGTTTCTGCTTTAAACAAAGCAAGCTTTTATTTAAAAAGCAAATCCCGATCGGGGACTTTATCAGACAGAAGGAATGCATGTCTGTTCGAACGCACTCACTTCCTACGGACAAAGTGACGTTACATTGTAAAGGGACGATGGTTATACATTTTCGGCAAAAGATAACAAGATAGGGCCAGAGTGACATCCCAGCTCAGCCCATCTCTTTTGATCCCTCCTTCCCTTTGTCCACTCATAAGCCGACCCAAGCATGGTCCGATTTTAAACAAAGACCTTCTGTCAATGTTTCAGGTTAATAACATGAGACCTTGAGGTTTTTCTGCAAGCTGTGGGTTTTGTTTCAATATGTGTTAGTGTTGTAACATTTCGCAGTCTCGAGTCTGAGATGTCTTGGCTATTCCTCCATGAATTGTTTGTTAGCTTATACTGTCCCTATACAATTCCCACGTTCTCAACTTCAATGTCTCTATACATTTTTAAACATTCACAAATTTATTCAAATCACAGATAGATAGATTTTTAACCAATAAGGGAATTAAGGGTTACGGGGAGCGGGCGGGTAAGTGGAGCTGAGTCCACGGCCAGATCAGCCATATCTTGACTGGCGGAGCAGGCTCGAGGGGCTGGATGGCCTACTCCTGTTCCTGATTCTTCTGTTCTTATGTTCTAAAGGTAGCAGGCCAGGTAGAATAAGGTGGTTAAGAAGGCATATGGAATACTTGCCTTTATTCGCCGAAGCATAGAAGAGCAGAGAAGTTATGTTTGAACTGCATAAAACACTAGTTAGGCAACAGCTAGAGTACTGCATGCAGTTCTGGTCACCACATTACAGGAAAAATGTGATTGCACTAGAGAGGGTGCAGAGGAGATTTACGAGAATGTTGCCTGGATTGGAGAAATTTAGCTATGAGGAAACATTGGATAGGCTGGATTTGTTTATTTTGGAACAGAGGAGGCTGAGTGGAGACCTGATTGAGGTGTATAATATTATGAAGGGCCTGGATAGAGTGGATAGGAAGGACCTATTTCCCTTAGCAGAGGGGTCAATAACCAGGGATGATGGATTTAAAGTAATTGGTAGAAGGTTTAGAGGGGATTTGAGGGGAAATGTTTTCACCAGAGGGTAGTAGGAATCTGGAACTTACTGCTTGAAAGGGTGGTGGAGGCAGAAACCCTCACCACATTTAAAAACTTGGATGTGCACTTGAAGTGTCGTAACCTACAAGGTTGTGGACCAAGAGTTGGAAAGTGGGATTTCGCTGGATAGCTCTTTGTCGGCTGGCGCGGACACGATGAGCCGAAATGGTCTCCCTCCATGCTGTAAATTTCGATGATTCTATCTCCAACAAGAGAAAGTCTAACCATCTTCCCTTGACATTCAATGGCATTACCGTTCTCTAATTCCCCACCATCAACAACCTGGGGGTCACCATTGACCAGAAACTTAATGGGACAAGCCCCATAAATACTGTGGCTACGAGAGCAGGTCAGAGGCTGGGTATTCTGTGGCGAGTGTCTCACCTCCTGACTCCCCAAAGCCTTTCCACCATCTACAAGGCACAAGTCAGGAGTGTGATGAATACTTTCCACTTGCCTGGATGAGTGCAACTCCAACAACACTCGAAGCTCGTCACCATCCAGGACAAAGCAGCCTGCTTGATCGGCACCCCATCCACCACCTTCAACATTCACTCCCTCCACCACCAGCGCACCGTGGCTGCAGTGTGTACCATCTACAAGATGCACTGCAGCAACTTGCCAAGGCTTCTTCGACAGAACCTCCCAAACCCCATGCCCTCCACAACCTAGAAGGACAAGGGCAGCGGCACATGAGACCACCACGTGCAAGTTCCCCTCCAAGTCGCATACCATCCTGACTTGAAAATATTTTGCTGTTCCTTCATCGTCACTGGGTCAAAATCCTTGTACTCCCAACCTATCAGCACTGAGGGTGTACTTTCAGCACACGGACTGCTGCGGTTCAATAACGCAGCTCACCATCACCTTCAAGGGCAGTTAGGGATGGACAATAAATGCTGGCCTTGCCAACAATGCCCACATCCTGTAAATTAATTGAAGTTTTTATTCATTCCTGGGATTGGGCGTGACCGGCTGTAATGTTGTGGAATATGAGGGTTGACTCCTATTTTGTAACCAGGGTTGTGGGATTCATTTGGCGGAAATTTCAACAAATAACCTGATGGAATACATCTATCCATTTCTGCCTTTATTTGTGAAATGATTACAGATCCAGTACAATGCTAAAGCAGTGAATTATAGAGACCTTCTCTTTTGTCTGCTGACCTTAATACTTTGATAGTAGTTTGCGACTGGTATATCCACGCATATGGGTTCAATTGAAGTATTGACCTTTCTCTCCCTTCCACTTTTCTCACATTGATATCTGCTTTATCTCTGCTCTTTTCACCTATTAGAATATATATTTTTAAATCGTTAATTTTTCCTTTGATTTTTTCTTCGCGTGTGAAGGTGGAGATTTGAGAGATATTTGTCCAGCAGGCATTAGCAGCTTTATGTATCTCATCCGAGTAGCCATTCTCCATGTGTGAGCTCAACTGTGGGGAAGCCCTTCCAACTGAACTGACACGCTTTTCGGCAGTTGTCATACAGGTGCATACTTTCGGAAGACAAGTGCTAGATATGACAGCAGAAATTTTGGTTGATTTATATTTCCTTCCTTAGTCCATGGATGATGAAGGAATCATAGTTTCCACTGCCATCCCAACTGAAATTGGCTAACTTAGTACATCGTGATTTAACCAGAGATAAGATGGTATATTTATTCACTAGACTATTGCAGCTCTCCACTTTTGGTAGCAGCTAAATAAAGCTATATGATCTGACCAAGGCAAACAGCATGTTATTCCACCTGTGGTTTTGGTTTTTTGGTTGCTGGTTGGAGTTGATTCAGAAGTTTTTTAATATTTCCAGCTTTCCTTTGTATGTTTTGCGTAGGTGAATCAACAACAACAACCTGTATTTATATAGCGCATTAACGTAATGAATGCGCTTCACAGAAATATTATGAGACAAAAAATTTGCCACTGAGCCATACAAGAAAAAATTAGGGCAGATGACCAAAAGCTTGGTCAAAAAGTTTTAGGGAGCGTCTTAAAGGAGGAGAGAGAGGTAGAGAGGTTTTGGCAGGGAATTCCAGAGTTTGGGATTTTGAAATCGAGCCGTTGCTTAACCGGGATAAATAATAACAATTATTTGTTATAGTTGTCATAGACAAATGTTATGATACAAAACAAGATCTACAAATCATAGTCAAAAAATATAATCTGAAAATCCTTTACAATCAGAACAGCAGACACAGCAAAATGTAGTTTGGCTGCAAATTCCTTTATTGAGCAAGGTTTATAGTTAGTTTTTAATGATGTAGAAATTGCAATTCGTCAGCCAATGGATGTTGCATGTGAGAATCTGCAGTTTTACAAAACTTGATGGGTATAAATAAGGTTACTATTGTGTTCCTTCAGTTAACGTCACACAAAAAAGTGTTTCTAATTGACTAGCTTTATTGAATGTGTTTTTTACACTTCAGATGGAAAGAATCCTATTGAAAATGCCTGTTACACAGATATGAGGGTGGCATCGCTTTCACTTCTAAATTTCCTCCCACCTCGACCTCTAATGGCGGTAGCTCCAGTGCTTGTTTTTGACCATTTTTTAAACTTCTGACACTATTTCATTGGCAGGTGGTGATAAACTGTGCCATTCCGAAGGGGCTGAAGTACAACCAGGCCACACAGACCTTTCACCAGTGGCGAGATGCCAGGCAGGTGTACGGCCTGAACTTCGGCAGCAAAGAAGATGCCAATGTATTTGCAAGTGCCATGATGCATGCCTTGGAAGTGCTAAATTCCCAGGACTCAGGTACATCTGTTCCAAATGTTGATGTCATTAATTTTTATTTTGCTAATGAATTAGGAGTCATTTGAAGTGAAGAATGATGCTGCTGGGGAGGAGTGAGATGGTGATCATGTTGACTTGTGGCTAGATCCATGTTCGAGCCCTTTGCTTATTCTACTGATGCATTTTTTCTGCTGCCTTGCTTGTGGTTATATATGATCATAGGCAGATTGGCAGGCAATTCAATTGGAGTTGAGGGAAGGGGGAAGATAAATCCTGTGAGTATAGACAGATTGGCAGACAATTCAATTGAAATCCTGGCCAAGTCTGATCTTAATCCCCATCCAACATGCACATGTATGTGGATCTTGTAGCAGAGGCAACTATATTGAGTAGTGTGAACCATGAGGCACTTTTTTTCTCCCTTATCTCCTCCCCCCCCCCCCACCCAAATAAGCCAAAGGCCACCGTGGTAGGTCATAGAAACACAGAAAATAGATGCAGGAGTAGGCCATTCGGCCCTTCTAGCCTGCACCACCATTCAATGAGTTCATGGCTGAACATGCAACTTCAGTACCCCATTCCTGCTTTCTCACCATACCCCTTGATCCCCCTAGTAGTAAGGACTACATCTAACTCCTTTTTGAATATATTTAGTGAATTGGCCTCAACTTTCTGTGGTAGAGAATTCCACAGGTTCACCACTCTCTGGGTGAAGAAGTTTCTCCTCATCTCGGTCCTAAATGGCTTACCCCTTATCCTTAGACTGTGACCCCTGGTTCTGGACTTCCACAACATTGGGAACATTCTTCCTGCATCTAACCCGTCAGAATTTTAAACGTTTCTATGAGATCCCCTCTCATTCTTCTGAACTCCAGTGAATACAAGCCCAGTTGATCCAGTCTTTCTTGATATGTCAGTCCCGCCATCCCGGGAATCAGTCTGGTGAACCTTCGCTGCACTTCCTCAATAGCAAGAATGTCCTTCCTCAAGTTAGGAGACCAAAACTGTACATAATGCTCCAGATGTGGCCTCACCAAGGCCCTGTACAACTGTAGTAACACCTCCCTGCCCCTGTACTCAAATCCCCTCGCTATGAAAGCCAACATACCATTTGCTTTCTTAACCGCCTGCTGTACCTGCATGCCAACCTTCAATGACTGATGTACCATGACACCCAGGTCTCGTTGCACCTCCCCTTTTCCTAATCTGTCACCATTCAGATAATAGTCTGTGTCTCACCACCAAAGTGGATAACCTCACATTTATCCACATTATACTTCATTTGCCATGCATTTGCCCACTCACCTAACCTATCCAAGTCACTCTGCAGCCTCATAGCATCCTCCTCGCAGCTCGCACTGCCGCCCAACTTAGTGTCGTCTGCAAATTTGGAGATACTATATTTAATCCCCTCGTCTAAATCATTAATGTACAATGTAAACAGCTGGGGCCCCAGCACAGAACCTTGCAATACCCCACTAGTCACTGCCTGCCATTCTGAAAAGTACCCAGTTACTCCTACTCTTTGCTTCCTGTCTGCCAACCAGTTCTCAATCCACGTCAGCACACTACCCCCAATCCCATGTGCTTTAACTTTGCACATTAATCTCTTGTGTGGGACCTTGTCGAAAGCCTTCTGAAAGTCCATATCCACCACATCAACTGGTTCTCCCTTGTCCACTCTACTGGAAACATCCTCAAAAAATTCCAGAAGATTTGTCGAGCATGATTTCTCTTTCACAAATCCATGCTGACTTGGTCCGATGATGTCACCTCTTTCCAAATGCGCTGCTATGACATCCTTAATAATTAATAGTTTCCCATCAGAAGAACATAGGAGCAGGAGTAGGTCATTTAGCCCCTCGAGCCTGTTGCGCCATTCAGAGAGCATGGCTGATCTGTGACTTAACTCCATATACCTGCCTTTGCCCCATATCTTTTCATACCTTGGGTTAACAATTTATCAAGCTATTAAAATTAACAATTGACCTCGCACCGACTGCCATTTGTGGAAAAAAAGTTCCAAACTTCTATCACCCTGTACGTGTAGAAGCGTTTCCGAACTTTACTCTCTAATGGCCTGGCTCTAATTATTAGGCTATGTCCCCAAGTCCTAGGCTCACCAACCAGCGGAAATAGTTTTTCTCTATCTGCCAACATCCCGCGTTAGTTGCCCAGCCTCCCCCAGTGCGCGGCCAGCGGCCAGTTCACATTTTTAAGCATGCACAGTATCTGCAATGAAAAAGCCAGTGAGCAGCCTGCGTGGGACCTTGCAGATGACTCTGCAGCCACGCATCTTGTTGTGTACCCTATCAGTTCCCCTTAATATTTTGAAAACTTTGATAAAAATCACCTTTAACCGTCTAAATTCCAGGGAATACAACCCTAGTTTGTGTAATCTCTCCTCGTAACTTAACCCTTGGAGTCCAGGAATCATTCTAGTAAATCTATGTTGCAGTCCCTCCAAGGTGTGGTGTTTTCAAGATCGTTGTTTTTAAATACCTCCACGGCCTCGTCCATCCCTATCTCTAAGCTCCTCTAGCCCTGCAATCCCCCAAGATCCTTGCACTCCGCCAATTCTGGCCTCTTGAATGTCCCCGATTTTAATCGCTCCACCATTGGCACCCGTGCCTACAGTGGACTAGGTCCTAAGCTCGGGAATTCCCTCCCTAAACCTCTCTGCCACTCTACTTTCCTTCAGGGAAGGGTTAGGGAAGGAAATCTGCTGCCCTTGCATGGCCTGGCTTATATGTGATTCTAGACCCACAGCAATGTGGTTGACTCTTAACTGCCCTCTGAAATGGCCGAGCACTCAAGTGTAACAAACCGCTACAAAGACTGCAGCGGATCAAGAAGGTGGCTCAACACCACCTTCTTGAGGGCAATTGGGGATGGGCACTAAGTTCTGGCTTTGCTTGTGACACCCATGTCCCGTGAACGAACTTAAAAAAAAAAACGTCCCTTTCCTCCTTGTAAGATGCTCCTTCAAACTGATCTCTTTGACCAAGCTTTTGGTCATTTGCCCTAACCTCTCCTTATGTGGCGTGGGAGTCCAATTTTGCTTTTGATAACGCTCCTGTTAGGCGCCATGGGATGTTTTACTACATTAAAGGTGCTATATAATTGCAAGTTCAAAAGTTAAATACTGGACAACTAGATGCTGCAAATCTGAAATTAAAAACAGAAAATGCTGCAAATACTCAGCAGGTGTCGGGCAGCATATGTGGAGAGAGAAACAGAGTTAACGTTTCAGGTCGATGACCTTTCGTCAGAACTGGAAAAAGAGTCTAACCACCTCTCCATTATATTCAACGGCATTACCATCAACATCCTGGGGGTCACCATTGACCAGAAACTTAACTGGACCAGCCACATAAATACTGTGGCAACAAGAGAGGGTCAGAGCTGGGTATACTGTGGCGAGTGTGTCACGTCCTGACTCCCCAAAGCCTTTCCATCATCGACAAGGCACAAGTCAGGAATGTGATGGAATACTCTCCACTTTCCTGGATGAGTGCAGCTCCAACAACACTCAAGAAGCTAGCTTGATTGGCACCCCATCCACCACCTTAAACATTCACTCCCTCCACCACCGGCGCACCGTGGCTGTAGTGTGTACCATCTACAAGATGCACTGCAGCCTGAGGAAAAGAGTGTTTGAAGATCAGACCCTCAAAACTGTCACCAAGCTTGTGGTCTACAGGGCCATAGTAATACCCACCCTCCTGTATGGTTCAGAGACGTGGACCATGTACAATAGACACCTCGAGTCGCTGGAGAAATACCACCAACGATGTCTCCGCAAGATCCTACAAATTCCCTGAGAGGACTGACGCGCCAAACATCCCAGCATTGAAGCACTGACCACCTTTGATCCACTCTGATGGGCAGGCCACATAGTTCGCATGCCAGACACGAGATTCCCAAAGCAAGTGCTCTACTCAGACCTCGTCCACAGCAAACGAGCCAAAGGTGGGTAGCGGAAATGTTACAAGGACACCCTCAAAGCCTCCCTGATAAAGTGCGACCTCCCCACTGACACCTGGGAGTCCCTGGCCAAAGACCACCCTAAGTGGAGAAAGTGCATGCGGGAGGGCGTTGAGCTCCCCGAGTATTGTCGCCAAGAGTTAGCGGAAGGAGCGTGTGGCAAACCAGGCTCCCCGCCCACCCTTTCCTTCAATCACGATCTGTCCCACCTGTGACGGAGACTGTGGTTCTCATATTGGACTGTACAGCCATCATGGAGACATGGCTCCAGGGTGACCAAGGCTGGGAACTCAACATCCAGGGGTATTCAACATTCAGGAAGGATAGCCAGAAAGGAAAAGGAGGTAGGGTAGTGTTGCTGGTTAAAGAGGAAATTAACGCAATAGTAAGGAAGGGCATTAGCTTGGAGGATGTGGAATCTGTCTGGGTGGAGCTGCGGAATATCAAAGGACAGAAAACGCTAGTGGGAGTTCTGTACAGACCACCAAACAGTGGTAGTGAGGTTGGGGACAGCATCAAACAAAAAATTAGGGATGTGTGCAATAAAGGTACAGCAGTTATCATGGGCGACTTTAATCTACATATAGATTGGGCTAACCAAACTGGTAGCAATACGGTGGAGGATGATTTCCTGGAATGTATTAGGGATGGTTTTCTCGACCAATATGTCGAGGAACCAACTAGAGGGCTGGCCATCCTTGACTGGATGAAGTGGAGTGAGAAAGGACGAATTAGAAATCTTGTTTTGCGAGGCCCTTTGCGGAAGAGTGACCATAATATGGTAGAATTCTTTATTAAGATGGAGAATAATACAATTAATTCAGAGACTAGGGTCCTGAACTTAAGGAAATGTAACTTCGATGGTATGAGACATGAATTGGCTAGAGTAGACTGGGGACTGATACTTAAAGGGTTGACATGGATAGACAATGGCAAACATTTAAATATCACGTGGATGAACTTCAACAATTGTACATGCCTGTCTTGAGTAAAAATAAACCGTGGCGAACAAGGGAAATTAAGAATAGTGGTAAATCCAAGGAAGAGGCATATAAATTGGCCAGAAAATGCAGCAGACCTGAGGACTGGGAGAAATTTAGAATTCAACAGAGGAGGACAAAGGGTTTAATTAGGAGGGGGAAAATAGAGTATGAGAGGAAGCCTGCTGGGAACATAAAAACCGACTGCAAAAGCTTCGATAGATATGTGAAGAGAGAAAGATTAGTGAAGACAAACGGTCTTGCAGTCAGATTCAGATGAATTTATAATAGGGAACAAAGAAATGGCAGACCAGTTGAACAAATACTTTGGTTCTGCCTTCATGAAGGAAGACACAAATAACCTTCCGGAAAAACTAGGGGACTAAGGTTCCAGTGAGAAGGAGGAACTGAAGGAAATCCTTATTAGTCGGGAAATTGTGTTCTGGAAATTGATGGGATTGAAGGCCGATAGTCTGCATCCCAGAGTACTTAAGGAAGCGGCCCTAGAAATAGTGGATGTATTGGTGATCATTTTCCAACAGTCTATTGACTCTGGATCAGTTCCTATGGACTCGAGGGTACCTAATGTAACGCCACGTTTTACAAAGGAAGGAGAGAGAAAACGGGGAATTATAGACCGGTTAGCCTGACATCCAGTAGTGAGGAAAATGTTGGAATCAATTATTAAAGATGAAATAGCAGCACATTTGGAAAGCAGTGACAGGATCGGTCCAAGTCAGCATGGATTTATGAAAGGGGAATCGTGCTTGACAAATCTTCGAGAATTTTTTGAAGATGTAACTAGTAGAGTGGACAAGGGAGAACCAGTGGATGTGGTGTATTTGGACTTTCAAAAGGCTTTTGACAAGGTCCCACACAAGAGATTGGTGAGCAAAATTAAAGCACATGGTATTGGGGGTAATGTACTGACGCGGATAGAGAACTAGTTGGCAGACAGGGGACCCCAGCTATTTACAATATACATTAATGATTTGGATGAGGGAATTGAATGTAATATTTCCAAGTTTGCAGATGACACTAAGCTGGGTGGCGGTGTGAGCTGTGAGGAGGACGCTAAAAGGCTGCAGGGTGACTTGGACAGGTTAGGTGAGTGGGCAAACGAGTGGCAGATGCCGTATAATGTGGATAAATGTGAGGTTATCGACTGGATAGACTGGGCCTGTATTCACTGGAGTTTAGAAGGATGAGAGGGGATCTCATAGAAACATATAAAATTCTGACGGGACTGAACAGGTTAGATGCAGGAAGAATGTTCCTGATGTTGGGGGAAGTCCAGAACCAGGGTACACAGTCTAAGGATCAGGGGTAAACCATTTAGTACTGAGATGAGGAGAAACTCAGAGTTGTTAACCTGTGGAATTCTCTACCGCAGAGAGTTGTTGATGCCAGTTCGTTGGATATATTCAAGAGGGAGTGAGATATGGTCCTTACGGCTAACCGGATCAAGGGGTATGGAGAGAAAGCAGGAAAGGGGTACTGAGGTGAATGATCAGCCATGATCTTATTGAATGGTGGTGCAGGCTCGAAGGGCCGAATGGCCTAATCCTGCACCTATTTTCTATGTTTCTAAGAATTCATGCTAAAAGTGGAAGCAAGTCTTCCTCTATTCCCAGGGACTGCCTATGATGATGATGATGATGCACTGCAGCAACTCACCAAGGCTTCTTCGGCAGCACCTCCCAAATCCATGACCTCTACCACCTAGAAAGACAAGGGCAGCTGGCGCATGGGAACACCATCACCTGCAAGTTCCCCTCCAAGTCAAACACCATCCTGACTTGGGAATATATTTCCGTTCCTTCATAGTCACTGGGTCTAAATCCTGGAGCTCCCTCCCTAACAGTACTATGGGAGTCCACGTGGACTGCAGCGGTTCAAGACGGCGGCTGATCACCACCTTGGGCAATTAGAGATGGGCAATAAATGCTGGCTTTGCCAGCGACGCCCTTTTCCAAGCAACGAATAATTTAAAAAGCTGCTGTCTGGAAAAAATGGGGGCAGAGGTTATGATCTGAAATTATTGAACTCAATGTTGAGTCCCGAAGGTTGCGAAGTGCCTAATTAATGGAAGGAATTGGTGCTGTTGAGCTACGTTGAGCTTCATTGGAACAATATAGGAGGCCGAGGATAGAGTGGGAATGGGGCTGGGAATTATATTCTATAACTAAGTTCTTATTGTACATGGACCACTAAGTCTCTTTGAACCGCTATTACTTCTAGCTTTTTTAACAATTTAGAAAGTTGCTCTTGAGATTAATTAACAGCATAAAGCCACACAAAGTATTTAATCACCAAGCCATCATGGAGGCCCCATGTACTTCATTCGCAGCTTCTGCTACTGCAGAGGAGATTCACCCATATGAGCCATTCCTTTAGGGAAGTGTTCAAATATGTTGGTGCCAGTTTGTTGTAATATGCATATTTTTGTGCAGAGAGTTCTTATCCCTTGCAAGCTGGGCCTCAGTGAAATTCACCTCCACCTGAGTGGAAACTCTTTCATTATATAATTTAAACCCAAAGGTAAAACAACATTGTTGTAACCTGTGCTACACAATCCTCTTGATGACTTTTATTTTTGAGTGTGTAGACCAGTGTTGTTTGGAGAAAAGGTTGTGCCAATCTGAAGTCAGAACTTGCATTCAAAGAAAGCTTATAACCACATGGATAAGGGAACAGGACTGTTGAGTTCATTATGCATCTTGGAGTTCATTATGCATCTTGAAATTCATTAGCTGGATGCAGTATAAATATTTAATACAAATGATTTTGCTGGAAAATGCAACTTCTTGGAAGGAGGGGGTAACAGTTCAAGTTACTTGATATAAAAAAACATGATTCTGTTGACTGCTTGTGAATCACAAATTAAAAGTGCCGATAGTGTAATCTTCAGAATCTCCTGAAATAACGTAACTGGAAAGTTATCCTTAAATTACGTCAATCTTCGCATCGGCAAGTTAGGCTGAAATTTCCTGAGAATTTCATTGGCGTATGCAGAAATGTGAAAACCGCCATAAAACAATTGGAAAACAGCCTAACAAACCGGGGCGTGAGGAAACCACCATATTCCTTCAAATTCCCCTCCATACATGAGAATTAAAGTGTGAAACTATCAAACCGTCATTAATGCATATTAGGCATAGAATATTTAATAAAATACAATTGTGGAAGTTTTTTCATTTTTAATATCAATCATTCTGATGCCATAAAGATGCATTCAATGATGCAGAAAATACATTTTAGGTCACTGGGAGGAAAATAAAAACACATGAAATTGCGATAACACATCAGAAAAATGGTTTTAGGCTCTGTTGCACCTAACATTTTAGATTAAATTTACACGATGATTTCATGGATGCCTGTCACCAATCATGCCACTATCATGCATGAGCCTCAACAATGAGTCTCGAATAGCCTATTTGACTGCGGGGCATTGCATGTAAGCCTGATGCTGACTTTCTCCCAATATCCATATACACCCACCTATGAAGAGATTCTTGGCTTACTTAATAATTCAGAAAGTGATTCCCCTCTCCATCTATGGGCACAGTCTCTGCTCAGGCAGCATGAGGACTTGGGTTGTTGCTTACAGGGGTGAGTTTGTCTGGGGTGACCCACTGAAAGGGACTGAATTGTCAACTCTGGTTGTTGGGTCCCAACCTTCCATCTGTACATATTATAATTCAGCCGTCGAGGGAAAGGAAGTCCGTCTTCCTTAAAGTAGGCGATTGCCAGATGCTGGTGGTGTAGAGTGGGAGAGTCCAAGATAGAATATTGTGCAGTCTCTGGGTAGAACAGATTTGATGCACTGAATGGCGCTCTCTTGCCTAGGAATTGTGTTTAAATGAATATTGTCTAGTGTTGTGCAGATATTAGCAAGAGTGGGCGTTAGAAACCAGTTATTGTTCTGGTGTTTGAAATTTGTGCTGTAAGAGTAGGTACCATCTATTTTAAATCCCATTGAGAATGTGCAATCTCTGAATATAGTTTGTGTTTTGTGGAGTTAATGGGATTTGGAGCATATTTAGTTTTCACTTCGAAATCAAACTATTTGAAGTTTCTTCATAAGAAATATGATGTTGCCCTCAAATCTGCTTCTCATAATTCTTTAGACACATTTCCCAAACCATTTGCTTTTGTTAACAGTAAATGTAAATTGTTAGCCTAATGTCCTCTGGTACTAACATAACCTAAGGAATGACAGAAGCATGGGAAACCTTTTACTATCCTATTAATTTCCACAAATGTCCTTTACAGAAATGCTGTGTGGATATAGACTGTGCTAACCCAGTCTGGCTTGAAAACAGCACTGATCTGCTGAATTGAAACCAGTGCAGTGTTTGTGATTGTGTGACTGGCCCAAATGACCAGTGAGCGCACTCCAACATGTTCTTAATAAGAACCTACTCTGCATTGAGTTTGCCTAACTCCAACTAATTCTGTGTAGAAGGTTGCAGTAACTTAGAGTAAATACTTCTGACTTCTGGTATGCTGACTGATCAAGGGCATTGTTAATTATTAATCATGTCTTTTATCTTTTCAACAAGGGAGTTTCTTGGTGCTTTTTTAAAACACAAATTACAAACCATGCTTAATTTGAACTTTGCAATTTCTCTTTTTTGGTGAAGTTTCTACTGCTGCTTTTCCCCCCATAGGCACAAGAGTAGGCCATTCAGTCCCTCGAGCCTGTTCCGTTAGTCAATTAGATCATGGCTGATCTGTACCTCAACTCCATTCACCCTGACCATATCCCTGAACAGTTTGATCTAACAGAAATATATCAATCTCAGTCTTGAAAATTTCAATTTCAGTCCTCAAATGGCTGAGAGTAGCTGTCATGTATGTAACCTTCATGTAACAACGCTGTACACTGTATACACCTAAGAAATGCACACCTTGACCACAGGGGGTGAACTTGTGGGAGACACTCCTCACCTGGTCATCCAGGTATATAATGGGAGGTCCCACGCAGGGTCAGCACTCCTTGGTCCTGTGAATAAAGGTACAGGTCACAAAGTGATCTTGTCTCCAGTATGTGCCTCGTGTTGATTTGCTGTAGTGTGTAAGGACGTAACATTTGGCGACGAGAAACGGGAATCAATGACTCAAGATAATGGCCACCGGTAGCATAGAGTAACGGTACTGTGTTGGTGAGGACTGGGATGATTTCATTGAGAGACTCCAGCAGAGCTTTGTCACGAAGGACTGGCTGGGAGCAGCAGCGGCTGACAAGCGTAGGGCGCATCTACTGACCAGCTGTGGACCTAAGACGTACGCGCTGATGAAAGACCTGCTCACACCCGAGAAGCCGGTGGACAAGACCTTTGAGGAGCTCAGCAAACTGATCGGTGAGCACCTCAAACCGGCGAGCAGTATACACATAGCCCGACACTGTTTCTATACACACCGACGTCGGGAAGGGCAGAGCATACTGGACTTCGTTGCGGACCTTCGGCGCTTGGCCAGCCTCTAAGTTCACAGACGCCTGCAGGGAGGAGATGTTGCCGGATTTCTTCATTGAGGGCATTGGTCATGCCGGGATTTTTAGGAAACTAATTGAGACCAAGGACTTGACCTTGGAAGCAGCGGCGGTGATGGCTCAAACCTTCATGGCGGGGGAGGAGGAAACCAAGATCATATACACGTGCAACTCTGCTCCCGTGGCGATGGAGCAGGGAGTTAACATGGGAAACGCGACTCAGAACCCCGCAGGCAGGCAAGGGCAATTCGACACCAACCAGGCAGTAACAGACTCGAGGGTGGGTCCTCAACAGAGACAATTACACTATCACAAGGGACCGTACGTCCCGGGATGGGGCCACTGACACCCACAAACAGAGTGCTCGAGTAATGAAAGAGACAATCAGAGAGGAATGCCTGGTAACAGTTCTTTTGTTCACCACAATCTCAGCTCATGCTGGAGGTGCGGGGGCAGACATGCTGCAAAGACCTGCCGGTTTCAACAATTCATCTGCAGAAATTGTAACTTGAGTGGACATTTAGCCAGGATGTGCAGGAAGCCTGCAGCGAGGCTGTTTTACGAAGTGGATGAACCACAAGGAGGGGTCTGCAAAGCAGGGTTATGTTTGGGACACAACAATGGACGCTGAAGTTCATCGGGTTCAGGTGGCAAACATCCACAGCTCATACACAAAAATGCCACCTATGATGATGAGAGTACTGTTAAACAGCATCCCGGTACGCATGGAGCTGGACACAGGAGCCAGCCAGTCACTTATGAGTGTCCAACAATTCGAGAAACTATGGCCACTCAGAGCTAGCAGACCCAAACTAGAACACATTGACATGCAATTACGGATGTACACCAAAGAGATCATCCCAGTGCTAGGCAGTGCAATGTTGGCGGTCACACATAATGGATCAGAGAACCAGCTGCCTCTCTGGATTGTCCCGGGAAATGGTCCCACGCTTTTGGGGAGGAGCTGGCTAGCCGAGATGAACTGGAAATGGGGGCATGTGCCCGCCATTTCATCTGTGGAGCGAAGTTCATGCTCACAGGTCCTACAAAAGTTTGAGTCACTATTTCAACCTGGTGTCAGTACTTTCAAAGGTACCAAAGTAGTGATACGCAATACCCCGGACGCCACACCAGAGCACCACAAAGCCAGAGCTGTGCCGTATGTCATGCAGGAGAAAATTGAGTGTGAATTGGACAGGTTGCTAAGCGAGGGCATAATTTCGCCCGTTGAATTCAGCGACTGGGCAAGCCCCATCGCCCCTTCCCTAAAAACGGATGGCTCGGTCAGGATTTGTGGCGACTACAAGGCCACCATCAACCGAGTGACCAAGTTGGACCTCACCTCGGCCTACATGATCCAGGAGCTTGCCGAAGAATCCAAGCTACTGACCACTATCACCACGCACAAGGGGCTGTTTGTTTACAACAGGTGTCCATTTGGCATTCGTTCAGCAGCTGCTGTCTTTCAAAGGAACATGGAAAGCTTGCTCAAATCCATCCCCAGAACAATCGTATTTCAGGACGACATCCTTATCATGGGTCGAGACACCAAGGAACACCTCCACAACCAGGGGGAGGTGCTACGCCGACTGGACCAGGTAGGCCTGCGACTAAAGAAGTCTTAAGTGTGTGTTTTTGGCCCCAGAGGTCGAGTTTTTGGGCAGGAGAGTTGCTGCAGACGGGATCCGGCCTACTGAATCCAAAACGGAGGCGATCCGTCGCATGCCCAGGCCCGGCAACACATCGGAGTTCTGTGCATTTCTGGAACTATTGAACTATTTTGGAAATTTTCTGCTGAACTGAAGCACATTGTTAGAGCCGCTACACGTGCTCCTGCGCAAGGGTTGCGATTGGTTTTGGGGGGACTGTCAGGAACGGGCTTTCAATTAGGCGCGGAACTTGCTTTGTTCTAACAAGCTTGTTGACTCTGTACGACCCCTGTAAGAAATTGGTTTTGACGTGATGCATCATCCTATGGGGTTGGGTGCGTGTTGCAGCAGAGTAATGATGAGGGCCAACTCCAACCTGTGGCTTATGCTTCCAGGTTGCTCTCCCAAGCAGAAAGGGGATATGGGATGGTTGAAAAGGAAGCACTCGCATGTGTCTATGGGGTGAAAAAGATGCACCAGTACCTTTTTGGCAGAAGGTTCGAGTTAGAAACTGATCACAAGCTGTTAACATCCCCGTTGTCCGACAGCAAAGCTGTCCATGCCAATGCGTCAGTTCGCATACAACGATGGGCTCTCAAGCTGGCTGCGTATGACTACACCATACGGCACCGGCCAGGCACCGAAAATTGCACTGACGTGCTCAGCAGGCTTCCACTGGCCACCACTGATGGGGCAGCGGAGCAAAGTGCTGAGATGGTCATGGCTGTCGATGCTTTCGACAGCATAGGCTCCCCCATCACAGCCCACCAGATCAAAACCTGGACAAACAGAGATCCCCTCCTCTCCTTGATTAAGAAATTGTCCTGACTGGGGATTGGGCGCCTGCACATGGAGCATGCTCTGAAGAGGTCAGACCGTTTCACAGATGGATGGATGAACACTCCATCGAAGCCGACTGCCTACTATGGGGCAGCCGGGTAGTCATACCCCAGAAGGGAAGGGAAGCATTCATGAGGGAACTCCACAACGAGCACCCAGGCATTGTGCTAATGAAGGCCATTGCCCGGTCACATGTATGGTGGCCGGGAATTGCTGCAGACCTGGAAGACTGTGTTCACAGGTGCACGACATGTGCCCAGCTGGGCAATGCCCCCAGGAAGGCCCCACTTAGCCCGTGGCCTTGGCCCACCAAGCCATGGTCACGTATTCACGTAGACTACCTGGGTCCGTTCATGGGGAAAATGTTCCTCACTGTTGTTGATGCGTACTCGAAATGGATCGAGTGTATCATATTGAATTCGTGCACGACATCCACCACAGTGGAGAGTCTACGTGCGGTCTTTGCGACCCACGGCTTGCCAGACATCCTGGTTAGCGACAACGGCCCATGCTTCACTAGCTATGAATTCCGGGAGTTCATGTCGGGCAATGGCATCAAACATGTCAGGACAGCACTATTCAAGCTGGCTTCCAATGGCCAGGCGGAACATGCGGTCCAAATCATTAAACAAGGCATGCTCCAGATTCAAGTACCCTCCTTTCAATGCCGCCTATTGCGCCTCCTGCTGGCCTATAGGTCCCGACTGTCCCTCATTCATCCAGTCCTGTCAGACATTGTTGAGGGCAAGCTCCAGTCCCAAAATGAGTGCCGTGACTGTAACTCAAAGGGGAGGTGTATAGAAATCAATGACCCTGTATTTGTTCTTAATCACCCTTTGGGGCCCAAGTGGCTTGAGGGTACTGTAATTGGTAGAGGGGAATAGGGTCATAGTGGTCAGACTCAACAATGGACAGATAATGCCGCAACCATCTGGACCAAGTAAAACAAAAAAGGTTCAGCATGGACACTGAGGAACCTGAGGAAAATCATGAGATGCTGCCCACACCACTGCCAGAGAACGAGCAACAAGAACCGTCAACAGCATGCACAGTCCCTGCGGCCAGCCCGGACGAGCCAGAATCATCACAGGTGACAAAGACGCATGCCAAGGCTCAACAACCAGAGCCCCAACTGCGGTGCTCCACGAGAGAGCGTCGACCGCCTGAAAGACTCAATCTTTGACCCCATAAGACGTTGGAGGGGAGATGATATCATGTTTGTAACCTTCATGTAACAACACTGTATACACAAGAAATGCACACCTTGACCACGGGGTGAACTTGTGGGAGACACTCCTCACCTGGTCATCCAGGTATATAAAGGGAGGTCCCACACAGGGTCAGCACTCCTTAGTCCTATAAATAAAGGTTCAGGTCTCAGAGTGACCTTGTCTCCAGTATGTGCCTCGTGTTGATTTGCAGTAGAGTGTAAGGACGTAACAGTAGCGCACTCACCTTTGATTCAAAAGGTCGTGGGTTCAGGTCCCACTCCAGAGACTTCAGCAAAGAATCTAGGCTTGCAAGCCTAGAGGGAGTGCTGCACTCAGAGGTGCCGTCTTTTGGATGAGATGTTACCATGGCCCCGCGTACCCCTTTCGGTGGATGTAAAAGATCCTATGGCACTATTCGAAGAGGAGCTGGAGAGTTCTCCTCGGTGTCCTGGCCAACATTTATCCCTCAATCAGCATCACTAACAAAACAGATTATCTGCCCATTTATCTGATTGCTGTTTTTGGAACCTTACTTGGATATCAAGGGATATGGGGATCATAGAAATGTACAGCATGAAAGCAGGCCATTTCGGCCCATCGTGTCCATGCCGGCCGACCAAGAGCTATCCAGCCTAATCCCACTTTCCAGCTCTTGGTCCAAAGCCCTGTAGGTTACGACACTTCCAAGTGCACATCCAAGTATTTTTAAAATGTGGTGAGGGCTTCTGCCTCTACCACCATTTCAGGCAGTGAGTTCCAGACCGCCATTACCCTCTGGGTAAAGAAATTTCCCCTCATATCTCCTCTAAACCTCTCCCCAATTACTTCAAATCTATGCCCAAGGGAAACAAGTCTTTCCTATCCACTTTATCCAGGCCCCTCATAATTTTATACACCTTAATCAGGTCTCCCCTCAGCCTCCTCTGTTCCAAAGAAAACAGACCCAGCATCTGCAATCTTTCCTCATAGCCAAAATTCTCCAGCCCAAGCAAAATTCTTGTAAATCTCCTCTGCACCCTTTCAAGGCAAACACATCTTTCCTGTCATGTGGTGACCAGAACTGCACGCAGGACTCCAGCTGCAGCCTAACCAGTGTTTATACAGTTCAAGCACAGCCTCCTTGCTCTTGTATTCCATGCCTCTACTAATAAAGGCAAGTAATCCATATGCCTTCTTAACCACCTTATCTACCTGGCTTGCTACCTTCAGGGATCTGTGGACTTGCACTTCAAGGTCCCTTTGTTCCTCTACACTTTTCAGTGTCGTACCATTTAATATGTATTCCCTTGCCTGGTTAGACCTCCCCAAATACATTACCTCACACTTATCCGGATTGAATTCCATTTGCCACTGCTCTGCCCACCTGACCAGTACATTGATATCTTCCTGCAATCCGCAGCTTTCTTCTTCATTATCAACCATACAGCCTTTTTTAGTGTCATCTGCAAACTTCTTAATCATAGCCCCAACATTCAAATCCAAGTCATTGATATACACCACAAAAAGCAAGGGACCCAGCACTGAGCCCTGCGGAACCCCACTGGATACAGCCTTCCAGTCACACACAAAGTGCAGGAAAGTGGAATTGAGGTAGAAGATCAGCCATGATCTCATTGAATGGCGGAACAGGCTCAAGGGGCCGAATGTCCTACTCCTCTTAATTATGTTCTTGTGTTATGTTCTTTACTGTGAACAACTTGGCTGTTGCGTTTCCGACATTACAACAGTAACTGCACTTCATCTACTGTAAAGCATTTTGGGACGACCTGAGGTTGTGAAATGTGTTAAAATGCAAGTCTATCTCTTTCTTTGCGGTGACATGAGCTGTTTCTTGTGCCACTGTGCACAATGGGAATTGACTGCCTCCTTGGCACAGTTGTGACTGAAGAATGTGACATATGCTAGAATGGAATTTATTTACTGAGGCAGCTGTCTCTTGCTTCAGTAATGCTTCCTATGGCCATGGATAAATGCTGCAGCAATTGTTGTAGTATCCCCTGTACCTCTTCATGCCCTACTGACTCTTGATCAGTGCGTTTTGCTTGTTTAATGAGTTATGCTGTCTGGAGAATGTGCTTGCACCTGCTTCATAAGTAGCAGCTGCACCCGGATTCTGTCTACGACTGTTTTGGATCAGTTTTTAAATACATGAAGGAAAGGGAAGAATATGAATAACCTCTTCACATGCCAACAGTTAGCATTTCTGCACACCTGTCAGTGTCCGAGCCAGTGCTCTAAAATCAGCCTCTTGCAGCATTTTAGAAATTGCCCACGAATTCTTTGAAATGTTTTTACAAAGAGTTATATAACATTTACAGCACAGTAACAGGCCATTCAGCCCAACTGGTCTGTGCCGGTGTTTAGGCTCCACACAAACCCTCACTCGCACTACTTCATCTAACCTCTATCAGCATATCCTTCGATTCCTTTCCCTCTCATGTACTTCTCTAGCTTCCTCTTAAATGTGTCTCTGCTATTCGCCTCAACAACTACTTGTAGCGAGTTTCACATTCGAACAGCGCAGTCGGTCAATTCACCATTACATTTAGAACTGGCTATTTTATATTTCTGGCACCTAGTTTGACCTCTGTTTCCCCCCGCCCCCCAAAAATGGAAACTTCTTCTCTACGTCTACCCTATCGAACCTCTTCATAATATTAAAAACCTCTATTGGGCCACCCCTCAGTCTTCTCTTTTCTAGAGCCTATTCTTTCCTAATGGTTCTAACCTCTCAGTTCTGATATCAACCTTGTACTTTTTTGCACGTTGCCCAGCTCCTCTATATCCTTTTTGTAATATAGAGACCAGACTCTCTACAATACTCCCAAGTGTGGTCTAATCAAGTTGTGTACAGGTTTAACAGACATGTTATAAAAGTTGCATATATGCGTAGCTCCAGCACATTCTGCATATGCTGACGAGTGTATTTGCAAAACTCTGCTCAAGTCCTTGTGAACAAGTCCTTGGCATGCAAAGACCTAGGGGTTGTGCAGCTGAAGTTGTGGAAAATAGGGTTCTCCTGACTTATTGGTAGTGCAGAGTTTATGTTTGATCACAAAAGGGGTTGAAAAATTCAAGCCTGGTCACTTTCACTGAGTTGTAGAGAGGCTTTTTTTTGTATAACTGTGACCTATAAGGAAATGGTTGATGCATTAGTTGTCTTCCAAAACTCTCGATTCAGGGATTGGAAAATTGTCTCTGTCACTCCACTATTTAAGGGTAAAGACATAAAGTAGGAAATTTAGGCCTATTAGACTAATGTAGAGCAGTTACTAGAATATGTTATTAGGAACAGAGTGACTGAGCATTTGAACAAAAATTAACTGATCAGAGAGAACCAGCATGGATTTGGAAAGGGCAAGTCATGTCTAACGAAGCTAATTGAATTGTTGGAAGAAGTAACCAACATGGTACATGAGATGTCATTTACATGGACTGCCAGAAAGCATTCAACAAGATTGTACAAAAGAGACTGCTAACAAAAATGGGAGTACATGGAATTGGAGGCAACCTATTGGCTTGGATATGGAATTGGTCAGGAGGTAGGAAACAGAGGGTAGGAATAATAGGTATGTACTCAAATTGGCAGGATGTGACCAGTAGTATCCCCAGGGATTGGTACTGAGGCCACAGCTTTTCACTGTATTTTATAAATGACTTGGATGAAGGAAGGGAGAGCGGTATATCTACGTTTGCTGATGACACTAAGTTAGGTGGCCAAGTACGTGGTGTAGATGGGAGTAGAAAGTGACAAAGGCACATTGGTAGATTAAGTGAGTGGGAAAAACTGAGAGAGATGGAGTTCAGTTTGGGAAAATGTGAGATCATCCACTGTGGTGCAGAAAGATAAATGAAAGTATTTTCTATATGGCATGTAGCTAGGAACTGTGAAGGAGCAGAAATCGCAAAGTTAGTGGACAGATACATAAAATAATGCGATGTTGACCTTTGCCTCAAGGAGGCTGGAATACAAAGGTTATGTTACAGCTATACAAAGCTGGTTAGACGCCATCTGGAGCACTGCATTCAGTTCTGGGCATCACACCTCTGGAAGGATACATGAACCTTGGAGGGGTGCAGTGCAGATTCACCAGATACTGGGGCTAAAAGGGTTACATTATGAGGACTATAAAGTCTAGTCTTGTATTACCTTGAACATAGAAGATTAATGGGTTATCTGATTGAGATACTTAAGATGTTTAAAGGATTTGATTTGGTAGATAAAGGGAAACGATTTTGTTTGGTAGGCGAGTGAAGAGCAAGCGGGCATAAACTTAAAATTAGAGGCACACCATTCAGAGGTGATATCAGGAAGCACTTCTTCACACCAAGGATAGTGGAAATCTGGAACTCTACCTCCAAAAGTTTGTTGAGGCTGGTGGTCAACTGAAAATTTCAGAACTAAGATTGATAAATTTTTGTTAGGCAAGGATATTAAGACTTATGGAAGCAAAGGCAGGTAAGTGGAGTTATGATACATATCAGCCAAAATCTAATGGAATGATGGAACAGGCTCGAAGGGCTGAATGACCTCCTCCTGTTGCTATGTTCGCATTTGTGCATTACTTTAATCAGCAACAAAAAGAAAGCTGGGATCTGAGCTGAAGCTCTGGAAGGCAGCAGAATCTAACATGCTACTCTATCCTGTCCTGCTTGCCCATCTGACCTACATTGGTTCCCAGTCCACCAGTCCACAAATGTTTCATTTTTGTCCTTTATCTTTAAATCCATCCATGGCCTTGTCCCTCCCTATGTGTAACCGCCTTCACCCCCATAACTCCTCCCCAAACTCTCCATTCCTCTGACACCAGCCTCTTGTGCATCTCCCACCATTGGTGGCTGTGCCTTCAGCCACCCAGATCCTACTCGCTGCAACTTCCTCTACAAATCCGCTGCGATTCCACTTCCTTCTCTTTCACTATACCCTCTTTAAAACCCATATATTTGAAAAAAACCTTTGTGCATTCCCTCAATCTCTCCTCCTTTGACTTGGCATTTGATTTCTCCTCATCCCTATAAGGACATTGGGGCACATTCTCTGTTGAAGGTGCCATATAAAGTTTTAAGCACAAAAGATATGCACGAAGAAGTGGCTTGCATCCAAGATTTTCCAGTAATGCGCCTTTAATGAATTTAAGGATCGACAATCACATTTTAACTGCAATTTATTGACCGCCAGAAATGCTGTTAATTGGAATTCAACTGGAATAAATTTGCTCCTTGCAAAGTAGCAACCTTGGCAAAATGGGAAAGTGACAAAACGTAAGCAAGTGTTGGAACTTGGTTGGGGTGTTAAAACATGCAGGATGCCTGCTTCCTCTGGGCATGAGTTCACAAGCTGTGAGTTTGAGTTATCCGAGACATGGTTAGCTGTCGGGTTTCTGACTATGAAGCAAGTGCAGTGGAAACATTTGCAATTTTGCTCATCTGATTTTTTTTTTTCATGTGCCTAGTTTTAATTTCCTGTCGAGACTCGTTTTAAACCTGAGCTTCCTGTGTGCAACCATATGTTTGTGTAAATTGCTGCAGTCATTGGTGCAATCTACAGTCCTGCAGAGGGAGCTACTGTACTAGTTGCCTTGCTGCTCTATCACCCTTTGTTCAGACTGATTCATTCGCTCAGATATTTATCATGCCATACTAATTAAATTACTGTCTATTGCAGTCCAACCAGTCCTACAGTTTGATTATTGTCTTTATTTGCTGCATGTGAGAGTGTGATAGCTGCCAGGCCAAAGATCGCCCTCGTGTTGCCAACTCCACAGGACCCCACACCACAGTACAGGACCATTCTAGAATCTTGTGTATTTCAACTTTAAAACTAGTAAGGGCTAACATTTAAATACATAAGAGTGTGAGAAGACACGTGTGCAGTATCTCTTTCACATGGAGTGAAGATCACGCATAATCTTCAGGTGTAGCAGGTTAAAGGATGGGAGTTAATTGGACCAGGGCACACGGATGTAATTCATAAGAACATTAGAAATAGGAGCAGGAGTAGGCCATATGGTCCCTTGAGCTTGCTCCGCTATTTAATACGATCATAGCTGATCCAATCATGGACTCGGGTTCACTTCCCTGCCCGCTCCCCATAACTCCTTATTGCCCTATTGGTTAAGACTTGAGTGTGCAGGCAGAGAGGGAGTGGGTGACCACCAGACAGAAGAGGAGGACTAGGCAGGTAGTGCAGGAGTCCCCTGAGTCCATCTCGCTCGCCAGCCGGTATTCTGTTCTGAGTACCGATGAGGGCGATGGTGGCTCTGGGGAGTGCAGCCAGAGCCAAATCCACGGCACCACGGTTGGCTCAGCTGCACGGGAGGAAGAAGAAGAATGGAAGAGCTATAGTGGTAGGGGATTCAATAGTTAGGGGACTTCGACAAGGTAGAACACAAGTCACGAATGAAGATTAAGACTCATGGAATTAGTGGGATGTAGCAAATTGGATTAAAAAGGTGATTAGAAGGGAGAAAACCGAGTTGGGCTGAAGGATGTTTCTCAGAGATTGGAAGTGGGCATGGGTGACCCACAGGTTCTGTTCTGGGATCATTTCTATTCACTGTACATCAATGATTTGGATATAGGGCTAGAGAGAGTAGTGTCCAAATTTACAGATATTAAAATAGATGGTATAGTAAAGAATTCTGAGGATCAGGAAATAGCAAGGGGATATTGATAAGGTGGGGGAATGGGCAATAATGTGTTCGATGGAATTCAATGTCAGTAAGTGTAAGGCAGTACATTATGGCAAAAATAAAAGCAATAATTATACTTTGGGGTAAAGTTGAGTGATGTGGAAGATCAGTGATTTTGGCAGTTTCGGTTCACGAGACATTAAAAGCAGAACCTCGTGAATAAGGTCATAAAAAAGCTAATGGTGTACTGTGTTTTCTGGCAATAAATAGAAATTTTGAGATGTAATGGTGAAACTATAATACCTTAGTCGTAGCACAGTTGGAGTATTGTATTTTGAGCCCAGTACTAGAGGAAGGATATTGATGGAATAGAGAAGGGAAAGAGACAGATTTACTAGGATGCTTACAGGCATCAAATACAAAGCAAGATTGAAAAATGGTAACTGTTTTTGTTCCAATAGCAGAGATTACATGATGATTTGATATAGGTGTTTGCAAATACGAAGGGATGGGGCAGAATATGTCAAAACTGTTTTCAGTGGCTGAGGGTTGTCGAACAAAGGAACATAGAAATGTTTAAATGTAGAGATTCAGGACAGACAGCGGGAGAAATATTTTCACGTAGCATTTAGTAGGGTTGCCAAATCTGTTTGTATTCCTGGAGTTTTGATGTTGCGTTTGATTACATGGCATTCAATAATGTGACACCGCTCAAGTGCTGCTAAATAACATGACATTTGATTACGTGATATTTTCCCACTGTTTGAAAATGTTATTGCATTAACCTTAGTTGAGTGTCTCATATCACCAAGCCCTAAATAAAGATAGGGTAATGCAGAAACTAAATATATTTTGATTTCCAAAAAGCCTTCGATACAGTATAGTAGACTTCTCAATAAGGTCAGAAAATGTGGAGTCAGGAGACAAGTAGCAGAATGGATAGCAAGCTGACTACAAATCATAAAAAAGTGAGTTGGGGTTAGAAGCATAGAAACATAGAAAATAGGTGCAGGAGCAGGCCATTCCTGTGCTATGTGGAAACTCAGGAAAGCTTCCAGTGTCCCTGATGACTACATGTACGGGAAGTGTGTCCTGCTGCAGCTCCTGACAGACCGCATTGTGGCATTGGAGCTGCGGGGTGGGTTCACTCCGGAGCATCCACGATGCTGAGGATACCGTGAATAGCACATTTAGTGAGTTGGTCATACCACAGGTAAAGGTTACACAGACAGATGGGGAATGGGTGACCAGCAGGAAGAGCAGTGGAAGGAAGGTAGTGCAGGGGTCCCCTGCGGTCATCCCTCTCCAAAACAGATACACCGTTTTAGATACTGTTGGGGGGAATAACTCATCAGGGGAGGGCAGCAGCAGCCAAGTTCATGGCACCGTGGGTGGCTCTGCACAGGAGGGCAGGAAAAAGAGTGGGAGAACTATAGTGGTTGGGGATTCTATTGCAAGGGGAATAAATAGACGTTTCTGCGGCTGCAATTGAGACTCCAGGATGGTATGTTGCCTCCCTGGTGCAAGGGTCAAGGATGTCTGAGCGGCTGCAGGACATTTTGGAGGGAGAGGATGAATAGCCAGTTGTCGTGGTGCATAAAGGGATCTACAATACAAGTAAAAAATGGGATGAGGTCCTACAAACTGAATTTAGGGAGCGAGGAGCTAAATTTAAAAAGTACGACCTCAAAAGCAGTAATCTCAGGATTGCTACCAGTGCCACGTGCTAGTCAGAGTAGGAATTGCAGGATAGCTCAGATGAATACTTGGCTTCAGGAGAGGTGCAGAAGGGAGGGATTCAAATTCCTGCGACATTGGAACCGTTTCTGGGGGAGGTGGGACCAGTACAAACCGGACGGTCTGCACCTGGGCAGGATCAGAACCAATGTCCAAGGGGTAGTGTTTGCTAGTGCTGTTGGGGAGGGGTTAAACTAATATGGCAGGGGGATGGGAACCTATGCAGGGAGACAGAGGGAAGTAGAATGGGGGCAGAAGCAAACGATAGAAAGAAGAAAAGTAAAAGTGGAGTGCAGAGACCCAAGGCAAAAAAGGCCACATTACAGCAAAATTCTGCAGGGGCAAAGTGTGCTAAAAAGACAAGCCTGAAAGCTCTGTGCCTCAATGCGAGGAGTATTCGTAATAAAGTGGACAAATTAATTGCGTAGGCAGCAATTAATGAATATGATATAATTGGCATCACGGAAACATGGCTCCAGAAAACATGGCTCCAAGGCTGGGAACTCAACATCCAGGGGTATTCAACATTCAAGAAGGATAGACAGAAAGGAAAAGGAGGTGGGGTAGCGTTACTGGTTAAAGAGGAAATTAACACAATAGTAAGGAAGGACATTAGCTTGGAGGATGTGAAATCTGTATGGGTGGAGCTGCGGAATACCAAAGGGCAGAAAATGCTTGTGGGAGTTGTGTGCAGACCATCAAAAAGTAGTAGTGAGGATCAAACAAGAAGTTAGGGATGCGTGCAATAAAAATACAGTCGTTATCATGGGCGACTTTTAATCTACATATAGATTGGGCTAACCAAACTGGTAGCAATACGGTGGAGGATGATTTCCTGGAGTGTATTTGGGATGGTTTTCTAGACCAATATGTGGAGGAACCAACTAGAAAGCTGGCCATCCTAGATTGGGTGATGTGCAATGATAAAAGACTAATTAGCAATGTTGTGTGAGGCCCCTTGGGAAATGGTAGAATTCTTTATTAAGATGGAGAGTAACACAGTTAATTCAGAGACTCGGGTCCTGAACTTAAGGAACGGTAACTTCGATGGTATGAGATGTGAATTGGCTAGAATAGACTGGCGAATGATACTTAAAGGATTAACGGTGGATAGACAATGGCAAACATTTAAAGATCATATGGATGAACTTCAACAAATGCACATCCCGGTCCGGAGTAAAAATAAAATGGGGAAGGTAGCTCAACCGTGGCTAACAAGGGAAATTAAGGATAATGTTAAATCCAAGGAAGAGGCATATAAATTGACCAGAAAAAGCAGCAAACCTGAGGACTGGGAGAAATTTATAATTCAGCGGAGGGGGAAAACAGAGTATGAGAGGAAGCTTGCTGGGAACATAAAAACTGACTGCAAAAGCTTCTATAGATTAGTGAAGACAAACGTAGGTCCCTTGCAGTCAGATTCAGATGAATTTATAATGGGGAACAAAGAAATGGCAGACCAGTTGAACAAATACTTTGGTTCTGTCTTCACAAAGGAAGACACAAATAACCTTCTGGAAATACGAGGGGACCGAGGGTCGAGTGAGAAGGAGGAACTGAAGGAAATCCTTATTAGGCGGGAAATTGATGGGATTGAAGGCCAATAAATCCCCAGGGCCTGATGGTCTGCATCCCAGAGCACTTAAGAAAGTGGCCCTAGAAATAGTGGATGCATTGGTGATCATTTTCCAACAGTCTATCGACTCTGGATAAGTTCCTATGGACTGGAGAGAAGCTAATGTAACACCACTTTTTAAAAAAGGAGGGAGAGAGAAAATGGGTAATTATGGACCGGTTAGCCTGACATCAGTAGTAGGAAAAATGTTGGAATCAATTATTAAAGATGAAATAGCAGCGCATTTGGAAAGCAGTGACAGGATCGGTCCAAGTCAGCATGGATTTATGAAAGGGAAATCATGCTTGACAAATCTTAGTGGGAGTTGTGTACAGACCTCCAAACAGTAGTCGTGATGTTGGGGAGGGTATCAAACAGGAAATTAGGGGCGCATGCAATAAAGGTGCAGCAGTTATAATGGGTGACTTTAATATGCACGTAGATTGGGCGAGCCAAACTGGAAGCAATACGGTGGAGGAGGATTTCATGGAGTGCATAAGGGATGGTTTTCCAGACCAATATGTCGAGGAACCAACTAGGGGGGAGGCCATCTTAGACTGGGTGTTGTGTAATGAGAGAGGATTAATTAGCAATCTCATTGTGCGAGGCCCCTTGGGGAAGAGTGATCATAATATGGTGGAATTCTGCATTAGGATGGAGAATGAAACAGTTAATTCAGAGACCATGGTCCAGAACTTAAAGAAGGGTAACTTTGAAGGTATGAGGTGTGAATTGGCTAGGATAGATTGGCGAATGATACTTAAGGGGTTGACTGTGGATGGGCAATGGCAGACATTTAGAGACCGCATGGATGAACTACAACAATTGTACATTCCTGTCTGGCGTAAAAATAAAAAAGGGAAGGTGGCTCAACTGTGGCTATCAAGGGAAATCAGGGATAGTATTAAAGCCAAGGAAGTGGCATACAAATTGGCCAGAAATAGCAGCGAACCCGGGGACTGGGAGAAATTTAGAACTCAGCAGAGGAGGACAAAGGGTTTGATTAGGGCAGGGAAAATGGAGTACGAGAAGAAGCTTGCAGGGAACATTAAGGCGGATTGCAAAAGTTTCTATAGATATGTAAAGAGAAAAAGGTTAGTAAAGACAAACGTAGGTCCCCTGCAGTCAGAGTCAGGGGAAGTCATAACGGGGAACAAAGAAATGGCAGACCAATTGAACAAGTACTTTGGTTCGGTATTCACGAAGGAGGACACCAACAACCTTCCGGATATAAAAGGGGTCAGAGGGTCTAGTAAGGAGGAGGAACTGAGGGAAATCTTTATTAGTCGGGAAATTGTGTTGGGGAAATTGATGGGATTGAAGGCCGATAAATCCCCAGGGCCTGATGGACTGCATCCCAGAGTACTTAAGGAGGTGGCCTTGGAAATAGTGGATGCATTGATAGTCATTTTCCAACATTCCATTGACTCTGGATCAGTTCCTATGGAGTGGAGGGTAGCCAATGTAACCCCACTTTTTAAAAAAGGAGGGAGAGAGAAAACAGGGAATTATAGACCGGTCAGCCTGACCTCAGTAGTGGGTAAAATGATGGAATCAATTATTAAGGATGTCATAGCAGTGCATTTGGAAAATGGTGACATGATAGGTCCAAGTCAGCATGGATTTGTGAAAGGGAAATCATGCTTGACAAATCTTCTGGAATTTTTTGAGGATGTTTCCAGTAAAGTGGACAAGGGAGAACCAGTTGATGTGGTATATTTGGACTTTCAGAAGGCTTTCGACAAGGTCCCACATAAGAGATTAATGTGCAAAGTTAAAGCACATGGGATTGGGGGTAGTGTGCTGACGTGGATTGAGAACTGGTTGTCAGACAGGAAGCAAAGAGTAGGAGTAAATGGGTACTTTTCAGAATGGCAGGCAGTGACTAGTGGGGTACCGCAAGGTTCTGTGCTGGGGCCCCAGCTGTTTACACTGTACATTAATGATTTAGACGAGGGGATTAAATGTAGTATCTCCAAATTTGCGGATGACACTAAGTTGGGTGGCAGTGTGAGCTGCGAGGAGGATGCTATGAGGCTGCAGAGTGACTTGGATCGGTTAGGTGAGTGGGCAAATGCATGGCAGATGAAGTATAATGTGGATAAATGTGAGGTTATCCACTTTGGTGGTAAAAACAGAGAGACAGACTATTATCTGAATGGTGACAGATTAGGAAAAGGGGAGGTGCAACGAGACCTGGGTGTCATGGTACATCAATCATTGAAGATTGGCATGAAGGTACAGCAGGCGGTTAAGAAAGCAAATGGTATGTTGGCCTTCATAGCGAGGGGATTTGAGTACAGAGGCAGGGAGGTGTTGCTACAGTTATACAGGGCCTTGGTGAGGCCACACCTGGAGTATTGTGTACAGTTTTGGTCGTCTAACTTGAGGAAGGACATTCTTGCTATTGAGGGAGGGCAGCGAAGATTCACCAGACTGATTCCCGGGATCGTGGGACTGACCTATCAAGAAAGACTGGATCAACTGGGCTTGTATTCACTGGAGTTCAGAAGAATGAGAGGGGACCTCATAGAAACGTTTAAAATTCTGACGGGTTTAGACAGGTTAGATGCAGGAAGAATGTTCCCAATGTTGGGGAAGTCCAGAACCAGGGGTCACAGTCTAAGGATAAGGGGTAAGCCATTTAGGATCGAGATGAGGAGAAACTTCTTCACCCAGAGAGTGGTGAACCTGTGGAATTCTCTACCACAGAAAGTAGTTGAGGCCAATTCACTAAATATATTCAAAAGGGAGTTAGATGAAGTCCTTACTACTCGGGGGAATCAAGGGGTATGGCGAGAAAGCAGGAATGGGGTACTGAAGTTGCATGTTCAGCCATGAACTCATTGAATGGTGGTGCAGGCTAGAAGGGCTGAATGGCCTGCTCCTGCACCTATTTTCTATGTTTCTATGTTTTCTAGAATTTTTTGAGGATGTAACTGGTAGAGTGGACAAGGGAGAACCAGTGGATGTGGTGCATTTGAACTTTCAAAAGGATTTTGACAAGGTCCCACACAAGAGATTGGTGAGCAAAATTAAAGCACATGGTAGTGGGGGTAATGTACTGACGTGGATAGAGAACTGGTTGGCAGACAGGAAGCAGAGAGTCGGGATAAACGGGTCCTTTTCAAAATGGTAGGCGGTGACTAGGATGCCGCAGGGCTCAGTGCTGGGACCCCAGCTATTTACATTAATATACATTAATGATTTAGATGAAGGAATTGAGTGTAATATCTCCACGTTTGCAGATGACACCAAGCTGGGTGGTCGTGTGAGCTGTGAGGGGGACGCTAAGAGGCTGCAGGGTGATTTGGACAGGTTAGGTGAGTCGGCAAATGCATGGCAGATGCAGTATAATGTGGATAAATGTGAGGTTATACACTTTGGTGGCAAAAACACAAAGTCAAAATATTATCTGAATGGCAGCCGATTAGGAAAAGGGGAGGTGCAACGAGACCTGGGTGTCATGGTACATCAGTCATTGAAAGTTGGCATGTAGGTACAGCAGGCGGTGAAGAAGGCAAATGGCATGTTGGCCTTCATAGCTAGGGGATTTGAGTATAGGAGCAGGGAGGTCTTACTGCAGTTGTACAGGGCCTTAGAGAGGCCTCACCTGGAGTATTGTTCAGTTTTGGTCTCCTAATCTGAGGAAGGACGTTCTTGCCATTGAGGGAGTGCAGCGAAGGTTCACCAGACTGATTCCCGGGATGGCAGGACTGACATATGAGGAGAGACTGGATCTGTATTCACTGGAGTTTAGAAAGATGAGAGGGGATCTCATAGAAACATATAAAATTCTGCCGGGACTGGACAGGTTAGATGCAGGAAGAATGTTCTCTATGTTTTGGGGAAGTCCAGAACTAGGGGACACAGTCTAAGGATAAGGGGTAAGCCATTTAGGACTGAGATGAGGAGAAACTTTTTTACTCAGTTGTTAACCTGTGGAATTCTGTACCGCAGAGAGTTGATGCCAGTTCATTGGATATATTCAAGAGGGAGTTACATATGGCCCTTATGGCCAAAGGGATCAAGAGGTATGGAGAGAAAGCAGGACATGGGTACTGAGGGAATGATCAGCCATGATCTTATTGAATGGTGGTGCAGGCACGAAGGGCCGAATGGCCTACTCCTGCACCTATTTTCTATGTTTCTATTCAGCCCTTCGAGCCTGCACCACCATTCAATATGATCATGGCTGATCATGCAACTTTAGTACCCCACTCCCGTCTTCTCTCCATGCCCCCTGATCTCCTTTAGCCGTAAGGGCCACATCTAACTCCCTCTTGAATAAATCCAACGAACTGGACTCAACAATTTTCTGTGGTAGAGAATTCCACAGGTTCACCACTGTCATGGTGAAAAAGTTTCTCTTCATCTCGGTCTTATATGGCTTTCCCCTTATCCTTAGACTGTGACTTTATGTTATACAAGAACATAAGAAATAGGAGCAGGAGTCGGCTGTCCGGCCCCTCGAGCCTGCTCTGCCATTTAATATGATCATGGCTGATCCGATCATGGACTCAAGTCCACTTCCCTGCCCATTCCCTATAACCCCTTATTCCTTTATCGGTTAAGTAAATGTCTATTTCTGTCTTACATTTATTCAATGACCCAGCTTCCACAGCTCTCTGAGGCAGCGAATTCCACAGATTTACAAACCTCTGAGAAAAGAAATTCCTCCTCATCTCAGAATAAGGGGCCGCCCATTTAAAACTAAGATTATGTCCCCTAGTTCTAGTCTCCCCTATCAGTGGAAACATCCTCTCTGCATCCACCTTGTCAAGCCCCCTCATAATCTCATTCTTCTGAATTCCAATGAGTAGAGGCCCAACCTACTCAACCTTTCCTCATAAGTAAACCCCACATCCCCGGAATCAACCTAGTGAACCTTCTCTGAATGTCTCCAAAGCAAGTATATCCTTTTGTAAATATGGAAATCAAAGCTGCACGCAGTATTCCAGGTGTGGCCTCACCAATACTCTGTATAACTGTAGCAAGACTTCCCTGCTTTTCAGTCCCTGTTCTATAGACTCCTGTCTTTTATTTGTACATAATTTGTTACATAATTCTTATCACGTATTATAAATAGCAAAATGTGATTCGGGAATAAACCTAAGTAGGAGCATGGTAGGTTTTCTACAGTACAGACTAAGAATGTAGAAATGCAAAACTGAGTTGCTACTACAGTATGACCAGTTTACATGTGCAGATTCAATTATAAATGTGGGCATAAACTTTTATAATGGGGATATGCGCAGAATTATAAGAACATAAGGCATTATAAGCATTAATTAATGAGACATCATGGATTAATTAAATTATAAGGAAACAATTGAGGTTTAGGAAAGGGGCACACATTAAGTACATGGACAGCAGGGGAGTGCATGATAAGGGAGAATACGAAGAGAATAGGAGAGAAGTTTAAAAAAAAAAATTAGGAAGGCAAAGAGGAACTAAGGAACATCAAACAAAATAGTAAAATATTTCACAAATTAAAAAAAAAGGAAGTTTGGGATGGGAATGGCGCTGCAAAGGGATGGATAGAATAATACTACAGGCAGCGATGGAGATGGCAGAAATATTAAATAATTTTGCTTCAGTATTTACCAAGGAGATAGAACAGTTGCGTGGACATGACATTGATGAGCTTAGTAATGCGATAAGTACAGTTAAAATAAAAAGACGGGATCTATTAAATAAACTAATCAAACTCAGAGGATAAAATCTCTGGATTGCATCCATACATTTAAAAAGAATCTAGGGAAGAGATAGCAGAGGCTTTACTACACATGTTTAATAATTTGTTCGATACAGGTGTCGTGCCAGAGGATTGAAGGATAGCTAACGTAATGCCTGTATTTCAGAAGGGGGATAGAACATGTCCAGGGAATTATAGAACAGTCAGCTTAACATCGGTGGCAGGAAAAATAATGGAATACCTACTAAAGGAGAAAATAACCAAAAATATAATTACTAATAGCATGGATTTCAAAAGGGAAAATCACCAACCATATTTAATGTTTTGAAGAGACAACAAATTACAGGAGGACATTAATAAACGCAGAATGGGCATATAATTGTCAAATGACGTTCAACACAGATAAATGTAAGGTATTACATTTTGGTCGCAAGAAAAGGGAGGTCACTTATTCGAGAGTGAGGGTCTAGGGGGGGTAGATGAACAAAGGGATCTCGGAGTACAAATACACAAATCGCAAAAAGCTGCGACACAGGTTAGCAAGGCCATAAAAAAAAAACAAGCACTAGGGTTTTATTTCTAGAGGTATAGAATTGAAAAGTAGGGAAGTTATGTTAAACCTGTATCGAACCTTGGTTAGACCACACTTGAAGTACTGCATACAGTTCTGGTCGCCATATTATAAAAAGGATATCGAGGCACTGGAGAGGGTGCAGAGAAGATTTACAAGGTTGATACCAGAAATGCGAGGGTATACATATCAGGAAAGGATGAACAGGCTCGGTCTCTCTCCTCTTGAAAAAAGAAGGCCGAGGGGTGACCTAATAACAGTCTTTAAAATTATGAAAGGTTTTGATGGAGTTGATAGAGAGAATGTTTCCACTTGTGGGGAAGAGCATAACTAGAGGCCATCAATATAAGATAGTCACCAAGAAATCTAATAGGGAATTCAGAAGAAAATTCTTTACCCAAGAGTGGTGAGAATGTGGAACTTGCTGCCATAGGGAGTGGTTGAAGCAGATAGTATAGATGCATTTAAGGGTGGGGTTAGACAAGCATGTGAGGGAGAAGGGAATAGAGGGTTATGCGGATAGATAAACGCTGTAAGGTGGCAGGGCAGGTAGAAAAAGCAGTTTTTAAAAAAAGCATGCAGGATCCTAGGCTTCATAAATAGAGGCATAGAGTGCAAAAGCAAGGAAGTTATGAACCTTTATAAAACACTAGTTCGGCATTAACTGGAGTATTGTGTCCAATTCTGGGCACCGCACTTTAGGAAGGATGTGAAGATCTTCGAGAGGGTGCAGAAAAGATTTACCAGGGATGAGGGACTTCAGTTACAAGAATAGAAGAAGTTGTGGTTGTTCTCCTTGGAGCAGAGAAGATTGAGAGAAGATTTGATAGAGGTGCTCAAAATCATGAGGGGTCTGGACAGAGTAGATAGAGAGAAACTGTTCCCATTGGTAGAGGGTCGATAACCAGAGGACACAGATTTAAGGTGATTGGCAGAAGAACCAAAGGTGACGTGAGGAAAAACTTTTATGCAGCGAGTGGTTAGGATCTGGAATGCACTGCCTGAAAGGGTGGTGGAGGCAGACTCAATCGTGGCTTTCAAAAGGGAATTCACTAAGTTCCTGAAGAAAAAAAAATTTGCAGGGCTATGAGGAAAGGGCTGGGGAGTGGGACGAGCTGAAGTGCTCTTGTAGAGAGCCGGCACAGGCTGAATGGCCTCCTTCTGTCCTGTAACCATTCTATGATTCTATGTGGAGAAGGCTGAGGGTTGTCATAATAGAGGTCCATAAAATTGAGAAGTTTTGATAATGTCGGTACAGAGTGTGTTTCCATTTGTGGGGAACAGCATAACTTAGAGGCCATCAATATAAGATAGTCACTTAGAAATTGAATCGGGAATTCAGAATAAACCTCTTTATCCAGAGAGTGGTGATAATGTGGAACTTGCTACCACAGGGAGTGTTTAAAACGAATAGTATAAATCCCTTTAAGGGGAGGCTGGACAAGCATATGAGGGAGAAGGGAATAGAGGGTTATGCGGATAGATGAGGAAAAACGGGAGGAGGCTCGAGTGGAGCATAAACGCCGGCATGGTCTGTTTCTGTGCCCTATGTACAATAAGTTAAATGGTAGCATAACATTAGATAGTAATAAATTAAGTGAATGGGCAAAACTGTGGCAAATGGACTTCAGTGTAGGCCAGTGCGAGGTCATCCACTTTGGACCTAAAAAGGATAGATCAGAATACTTTCTAAATGGTGAACAGACAGAAATGTTGAAGGTCCAAAGAGACTTAGGGGTCCATGTACATAGATTATTAAAATGTCGTAGACACAAAATAATCAAAAAGGCTAATGGAATGCTGTGCTTTACATCTATAGGATGAGAATAATATAGGTAGAAGTTGTGCTGCAGCTGTACAAGCCTTAGTTAGACTGCACCTGGAGTACTGTGCACCACACCTTGGAATGTGGCATTAGCCTTGAAGAGAGTGCAGTGTAGATTTACCAGAATTTAAAAAATTTGTCCATAGGATGTGAGCGTTGCTGGCAAGACCGGCCTTTATTGCCCATCCCGAATTGCCCTTGAGAAGCTGGTGAGCCGCCGCCTTCAACCACTACAGTCCGTATCTTACTGGTTTTCGTAGCGGTTTATTATCACTGAGTGTCTTGCTGGGCCATTTCAGAGAACATTAAGAGCCAGCCATATTGCTGTGGATCTGGAGTCACATATAGGCCAGACCAGGTAAGGCCAGCAGATTTCCTTCCCTAAAGGACATCTGTGAACCAGATGAGTTTTTAAACACCAATCTGGTAGTTTCATGGTCAATCATTATTGATACTAACTTTTTATTCCAGATTTATTTAATTAACTGAATTTAAATTCTCCAGCTGCCAATCTCTCTCGTCTCCCAATCAGTGGTCCAGACCTCTGGATTACTAGTCCAGTAACATAACCACCATGCTACCCTTCCCTGTAAATGATTCCTGGACTCCAAGGGATAAATTACAAGGAGAGATTACACAAACTAGGGTTGTATTCCCTGGAATTTAGAAGGTTAAGGAGTGATTTGATTGACGTTTTCAAGATATTAAGGGGAACTGATGGGTTAGATAGAGTGCAATTATTTCCGCTAGCTGGGGAGTAGGAGTAGCCTAAACATTAGAGCCAAAAGTTAGTTTGCAGGTGCAGCAGGTAATCAGGAAGGCGAATGGAATGTTGGCCTTCATTGCGAGAGGGATGGAGTACAAAAGCAGGGAGGTCCTGCAACTGTACAGGGTATTGGTGAGGCCACACCTGGAGTACTGCGTGCAGTTTTGGTCACCTTACTTAAGGAAGGACATACTAGCTTTGGAGGGGGTACAGAGACGATTCACTAGACTGATTCCGGAGATGAGGGGGTTACCTTATGATGATAGATTGAGTAGACTGGGTCTTTACTCGTTGGAGTTCAGAAGGATGAGAGGTGATCTTATAGAAACATTTAAAATAATGAAAGGGATAGACAAGATAGAGGCAGAGAGGTTGTTTCCACTGGCCGGGGAGACTAGAACTAGGGGGCACAGCCTCAAAATACGGGGGAGCCAATTTAAAACCGAATTGAGAAGGAATTTCTTCTCCCAGAGGGTTGTGAATCTGTAGAATTCTCTGCCCAAGGAAGCAGTTGAGGCTAGCTCATTGAATGTATTCAAGTCACAGATAGATAGATAGATTTTTAACCAATAAGGGAATTAAGGGTTACAGGGAGCGGGCGGGTAAGTGGAGCTGAGTCCACGGCCAGATCAGCCATGATCTTTTTGAATGGCGGAGCAGGCTCGAGGGGCTAGCTGGTCTACTCCTGTTCCTAATTCTTATGTTTATGTTTAATTCTTTCTGGAGTGAAGCTCGGAAGCACTTCTACATGAAGTGGAAGTTTGGGAAAACTCTACCACAAATGGCAGTTGATGCTGGGTTAATTGTGAATTTTAAATCTGAGATTTGCAGTACTGTCTGTTTTTATCTGGGTTATTTGTTAACTCTGTTCCTGAAGATGTGGACTTGCATGGTCGGTCACATGATTGCACAGGTACTATCAGGCTGTTTGACTGTGGAAGACATCATAATTGTGTCCAATTCTTTGCTTGCTAGATGTAAACACACTTTCCAGCAAGGTCAACGCACCCAAGAACCCTTGCTCATTTTTTTATATTTTAACCTAAGGAATTGTGAGGTAATTTATAACACCCCTCCTCCTACCCTGGTCTTTCACTGCTGTGACAAGTAAACATTTTGTTTTAATAAACACAAGTAGATGTTGTGAATTCTTGTTCAAGTACAAAACCATCGACCATTCTGCCCATCGTATCTCTGCTAGAGCCATCCAAAACTAGTCCCACTGCCTAGTGCTCTCTCCACAGCCTGATATCTTTGTCTGCTTCAAATATTTGAGTAACGTGTTGCGGTCGATAGGGTCTTGGTTTTGTTTTGGTTGCAAACATGAATGAGATGGTTAAAATCAGCTGGGGTTTGCACGCCTCACCTGGCCAGTGATTATTCTATGAATTAGTTAGCTCACAGCACATACTCATTGCAGAGCCTGCCTTCAGCTAACGGTTACCACTCTGGGTAAAAATACTGAGTTAAAGCCTAGGATTTTGGGAGAGCAGAGACAATCCAATTAAAAACTTTTAATGAAGGTATTAAAAGATACAAACAGTTCAGATTATATATTTAACCATATTATTTTAAAATATGTTTTTTAGGTATGCATTGTTCCTATTTCCACTACCAAAACTTCAGGCTTTGTTGGAGGCAATGGCTCTATCCAGCAACAGAGTTCACTGGAAATTAATGGCATTTAAAAAAAAACACATGCAGGTAGTTAATAGGTATCGATTATATTGTGAATTTTAAGCCACTAGTTGATCCAACAACACCTTGTATTCATGAGGCACCTTTTAATATATTTATATTGCCTCTCGGTGATTGTGGAGCGACGTGATTGGGGCCCAGGAGAGGCGTTAGTTCAGGGCCCAGGGACAACACAGGCCAGCCCACACTGCGATATGTGTGTGCGCACTAGGTCCGTGCAGCAGAGCTGATCTCCAGTCGTCTTGGTTAATCCTTGCCACTGGACTAAGACCTGGCTCTATCAAGTCCGTGTGGTGGTTGGTGTGCAACGGCCACCCCACGTTAAAGTCCACGCACAGGCATCTTTCCACCCTTCAAGATTTAGTTCTGGACCTGGAATATTAGGTCCTTCATTGCTGTGAACTTTTTGGCATGGAAGCAAGTCATCCTCGATACAAGGGACTGCAATTCACTAAATATATTCAAAAAGGAGTTAGATGTAGTCCTTACTACTAGGGGGATCAAGGGGTATGGCGAGAAAGCAGGAATGAGGTACTGAAGTTTCATGTTCAGCCATGAACTCATTGAATGGCGGTGTAGGCTCGAAGGGCCGAATGGCCAACTCCTGCACCTATTTTCTATGTTTCTATGATGATGATTGTCTCTCATAGCACTTTACAGAGGAGGCAGAAAAACGTAAGGGAATGAGGGAACAGGCATTGAGTCATGGTGAGTGAGTTAGCAGAGGTAATTGTAAAGAGAGCTATTGAGTAAGTTCTTGAAAGCAAAAAAAAATTGTATTTATCTAGCACCTTTCCAGCCAATGAAATACTTTGGAAGTGAAGTCACTTGTTTAGGAAGTGAGTTCCAAAGATTTTTAAAAGCTTCAATTGACCCCTAGTCTCAAAAGCTTTTGGGGGGAGAGTTCCAGGCTTCCACTCCCCTTTTTGTGGAAAAGTGCTTTTTGACACCACCCCTGAATGGCCGAGCTCTAATTTTAAGGTTATGCCCCCTTGTTCTGGACTCCGCCACCAAAGGAAATAGTTTATCTTAATCTACCCTATCAACTCATTTAGATCACCCCTTATTATTCTATTCTCAAGAGAACACAAGCCTTGTCTGTGCAACCTGTCCTCATAATGTAATCCTTCTAGCCCTGGTATCTTTCTGGTGAATCTGTGCTGCACTTCCTCCAAGGACTATATATCCTGCTCGAGGTCCGGTGCCCAAAACTGAATGCAGTACTTCTCTTACCAGAACTTTATGCAAGTATAACATAACTTCCACCCTTTTGTAGTCCAGCCCCCTTGAAATAAAGGCTAATGTTCCATTAGCCAGTTTCATTATTTTTTGTACCTATCCACCAGTATTTAGTGATTTATTTGCACGCACCCTTAGATCTCTCTCTTCCTCTGCAGTTCCTATTTTCTTAACAAGTTGCAATGGGACATTGATGGATTAAGTGAGTGGGCAAAACTGTGGTAGATGGAGTTTAACGTAGGGGAGGTATGAGGTCATCCACCATGGACCCAAGAAAGTTAGAGCAATTTTCTAAATGTTAAGGAAGTAGGAACTGCAGAGGAACAGAGATATCTAAGGGTCCATGCAAATAAATCACTAAATACTGGTGGATAGGTACATATGTTTCTATGAGATCCGCCATGATCATATTGAATGGTAGTGCAGGCTCGAAGGGCCGCATGGCCTACTCCTGCACCTATTTTCTTATGTTTCTATGTAAAATAAGGAAACTACTCGTAGTTTTAACATACCCTAGATAAAAAGGTTAGAAACCAGTTAAAATGATAGAGGATTGCACAATAATGAAAAAACTTGAGAATGAGAAAATAAGTTGCATAAGGGAAGCTGAGGGGATGTATGAAGATAACATTTCAAAAATATCAAAAACAAGTCAAGGATTTTACCAGTAAAAAGCGAGGTAGGACTCTTGAGTGGAGAGAATTGTCATTTGTACATAATCAGAAAATGTACTTAGCATCAGTCATGACAAAGGGGAAGGATATCGAAGAGGATGTAAATCCTGAAGTAGCTGAGGCTCAAATGTGTGCTGGAGAACGGTCAATGTAGTACTCATTTTTAAAAAGGGAGATGAACTAATCCAGGTAAATACAGGCCATTTAGTTTAACAACCATGATCAGGGAAAATTTTAGAGCCTTAAATTAAGGCTGAAATTACCATGTATCTAGATAAAGAGAAAATAGGAGCCAGTATGGATTTCAAATCTCAGAATCTTTGAGGAGGTATCGGATGTAGTCGAGGAGGTAAATGCAGCGGATGGGGTTTACATGGACTAGGAAAGCCTTTGACAAAGTACCACGGGAGATTGAGGGGTATGGAATTAGAGGAAGGATAGCAAACTTAAATAAAAGTTGTTTAGAAAGATGAAACCATAGTGTAGGCATTAATAGCAGGTATTCAGAATGGTTGGAAGTGAGCGGTGGTGTCCACACGTTTCAGTTCTGGGGTCACTTATGTGCATTTTGCCTATCAATGATTTGTATATAGGCTGAAACGGAGTGGTGTCCAAATTTACTGATACTAAATAGGAGACATAGTTAATTTTTTAGAAGACCAAAGGAAGCTCCAGAGAGATATTGGAAAGATGGGAAAGGGCTTAAAAAGTGGCAAATGGAATTCAATTCTATTGGATTAGGTGATTGAAGGGATTGGGTACAGGTTGGGTAAATGTGGGGTACTGAGGTGAATGATCAGCCATGATATTGAATGGTGGTGTAGGCTCGCAGGGCCGAATGGCCTATTCCTGCACCTATTTTCTATGTTTTGAACTATTAACGCATGGTGACTGCTAACATGGATTGGTTGGGATGAATAGCCTGTTTGTATAATAGCTACTATGTAAGGATCCGGATCATGTTTCCAGCAGCTTGTTTTTTTTTTAAATGTTTAAAGGGAATGAATGTCAGCGCTAGGGAATGGAGCAGTTTCCACTTTTAGCGCTCAGTGTCAGCATTCAGCATTCCCAGGTCAGGGGTTGCATTACATAGTGCAGTTGGGTACATCCATTCCATGTTTTCTGACGGATTGTTTTCCCCCTCTGTTTTGTGACACATGCAGCCAGCCAGCTGAATGAGACAAAGAGAGTACAGAGTAGGATGAGGGCTTGAAGCACATGGTTGAAGACAGTGCACATTAGTCTGCACAATATATATTTTTTTTAACCTGCTGAAAATCTTAAGTAGAAACAGAAAATGGTGGAAAATCACCATTGCATTAATACATCAGCATTTAGAAAGAGAAAGTTTACATTTTAATAGAGACCCTTTTGACCAGGTTTTGAATCATTTTCAGCAGCTAATCCTGTAATTAAAACACATTTGATATTTAGGGTAATCATTATTTTACATGAGTTCCAAGTGAGTTATCCAAACTCGCACCAACACCCGCTGTGCTCACTGGCTCCCGGTCCATCAACGCCTCAGTTTTAAAATTCTCAATTGTTTTAAAATCCCTTCATAATCTCTTCAACCCCCCCCCCCCCCCCCCCGCCCCCATCTCTAGCTTCCTCCAAACCTACAACCCTCCTCGATCTCTGCGCTCCTCCAATTCTGGCCTCTTGCACATCACCAATTTTAATCACTCCACCATTGGCGGACGTGCCTTCAGCTGCCTAAACTCTGGACTTCCCTCCCTAAACGCCTCCACACCTCTACCTCTCCCCCTTTAAGACGGTCCTTAAAAAGCTACCTCTTTGACATAGAAACATAGAAAATAGGTGCAGGTGTCGGCCATTCGGCCCTTCGAGCCTACACCACCATTCAATAAGATCATGGCTGATCATTCACCTCAGAACCCCTTTCCTGCTTTCTCTCCATCCCCCTTGATCCCCTTAGCCGTAAGGGCCATATCTAACTCCCTCTTGAATATATCCAATGAACTGGCATCAACAACTCTGCAGAAGAGAATTCCACAGGATAACAACTCTCTGAGTGAAGAAGTTTCTCCTCGTCACAGTCCTAAATGGCCTACCCGTTATCCTAAGACTGTGTCCACTGGTTCTGGATTTCCCCAACATCGGGAACATTCTTCCTGCATCTAACCTGTCCTGTCCCGTCAGAATGTTATATGTTTCTATGAGATCCCCTCTCATCCTTCTTGACAAAACTTTTGGTCACCTGTCACAATATCTCTTTATATTTTGGGGATTTTAAAAATTAAATTAAATCCGCTATATAAGTGCTAGTTGTTGAAATATAGTTTACAAGCAGGATAAAGCTCTTCATGTTGTAACAGTGTGATTTATTTTGTAGCCTCAACAGAATGCACTTAACCATGCTAGTTAGTCGCCACCGAGCCATTCGCTTCTATTTCCACTTATTTCTTCTGCTTTGTCTTTTCTCTCTCTCCCTCCTTGACCACTCTCTCCTGTCGTCGTGCCGCCTTTCATTTCTCCCCTCTCAGATACTCTGTCCTCCCAAATCCCTATCCCAGCCCTTCATCACTCTTTGACCTTCCTACTTTCCTGACGCCATCCCAGGCTCGACTCCCTCTCTTGGCATCCTCCAAAGGGCCCCCTATAGCACTCATCTCTGTCTCCTCACCAGTAGCAAACCCAACTGTCCCATCCTACTCTCACCGCCCTTGCCGCCCAGCTTGCCCACGGGGGGCTAACCTTGTCAATCTCCTCCCCGTCCAACTCGTCCCTCCAAGCATTAACCCTGTGGATGCTGGCAGTGGATCAGCCATCACCAACCTTCTCCGCATCTCCCGCCAGAACTTTCGTTCGCTTGCGAACAAGGCCCTTGCCATCCATGAGCTTATCATGGATGATTGTATCGACATTATGGACCTGACGGAAACTTGGGTAAGGTGTGATGACACCTTGATTTAAACGAAATCTCCCCGCCTGGCTATACCTTCCACCACTTGACCCACCCAGACCGCTGTGGTGGCGGTGTGGCTCTCATCACCAAATCATATCTTGGTCTGTCCCCCTACTCTTCCTTTAAACATCTCACTTTATTCCACCCCTCGCACCTCTCATTTTAAATTATCATTCTTTACTACCCACCTTAATACCATAAAAGTTTTATCACTGAGATCTCCACTGCTTTCCTCCCTCAACCTCTGCACCGAGTGACTTCTCATCTTTGGTGATTTCAACTTCCATCTCAACTCATCATGCACTCTCTCCTCTGAGCTCACTACCCTCCTATCCTCCCTTAATCTCTCCCTCCATGTGAACTCCCCAACCCATATTCAAGGCCATCGCCTTGACCTTGCCATCTCCCTTGGCCTCGCTATCCCTACCTTGTCAATTGCAGATAAGCCCATCTCTGACCATTTCCTTGTATCGCTCTCCACCCCCTTCCCCCACCAAACCCTACTTGGAGAAACTGAAGAAAATCCTTATTAGGCGGGAAATTGTGTTAGAGAAATTGATGGGATTGAAGGCTGACAAATCCCTGGGGCCTGACAGTCTGTATCCCAGAGTACTTAAGGAAGTAGCCCTAGAAATAGTGGATGCATTGGTGATCATTTTCCAACAGTCTTATTGACTCTGGCTTGGTTCCAATGGACTGGAGGGTAGCTAATGTAACACCACTTTTTAAGAAGGGAGGGAGCGAGAAGGCGGGTAATTATAGACCAGTTAGCCTGACATTAGTAGTGGGGAAAATGTTGGAATCAATTATTAAAGATGAAATAGCAGCACATTTGGAAAGCAGTGACGGGATCGTTCCAAGTCAGCATGGATTTATGAAAGGGAAATCCTGCTTGACAAATCTTCGAGAATTTTTTGAGGATGTAACTAGTAGAGTGGACAAGGGAAAACCAGTGGATGTGGTGTATTTGGACTTTCAAAAGGCTTTTGACAAGGTCCCACACAAGAGATTGGTGAGCAAAATTGGGGGTAATGTACTGACGTGTATAGAGAACTGGTTGGCAGACAGGAAGCAGAGAGTCGGGATAAACGGGTCCTTTTCAGAATGGCAGGCAGTGACTAGTGGGGTGCCGCAGGGCTCAGTTTTGGGACCCCAGCTATTTACAATATACATTAATGATTTGGATGAGGGAATTGAGTGTAATATCTCCAAGTTTGCAGATGACACTAAGCTGCATGGCGGTGTGAGCTGTGAGGAGGACACTAAAAGGCTGCAGGGTGACTTGGACAGGTTAGGTGAGTGGGCAAATGAGTGGCAGATGCCGTATAATGTGGATAAATGTGAGGATATCCACTTTGGTGGCAAAAACACGAAGGCAGAATGTTATCTGAATGGTGGCAGATTAGGAAAAGGGGAGGTGCAACGAGACCTGGGTGTCATGGTACTTCAGTCATTGAAAGTTGGCATGCAGGTACAGCAGGTGGTGAAGAAGGCAAATGGCATGTTGGCCTTCATAGCTAGGGGCTTTGAGTATAGGAGCAGGGAGGTCTTACTGCAGTTGTACAGGGCCTTAGTGAGGCCTTGCCTGGAATATTGTGTTTAGTTTTGGTCTCCTAATCTGAGGAAGGACATTCTTGCTATTGAGGAAGTGCAACGAAGGTTCACCAGACTGATTCCCGGGATGGCAGGAATGACATATGAGGAGAGACGGGATCGACTGGGCCTGTATTCACTGGAATTTAGAAGGATGAGAGGGGATCTCATAGAAACACATAAAATTCTGCCGGGACTGGACAGGTTAGATGCAGGAAGAATATTTGCGATGTTGCTGAAGTCCAGAACCAGGGGACACAGTCTTAGGATAAGGGGTAAGCCATTTAGGACTGTGATGAGGAGAAACTTCTTCATTCAGAGAGTTGTTAAGCTGTGGAATTCCCTGCCGCAGAGAGTTGTTGATGCCAGTTCATTGGATATATTCAAGAGGGAGTTAGATATGGTCCTTACAAGGTATCAAGGGGTTGGAGAGAAAGCAGGAAAGGGGTACTGGGGGAATGATCAGCCATGATCTTATTGAATGGTGGTGCAGGCTCAAAGGGCCGAATGGCTTACTCCTGCACCTATTTTCTATGTTTACTTCCTTTTGTGCCCGCCCTGGAAAAAACTTTTGCTCGACTCTCTTACAGCTGCACTTATCAGCTCCAAACTGTCCAGTCTTTGGCCCTCCATTTCATCACATTTCTGCAGCCACCAATCTGTTCAACCACACCCTCACCACCACCTTTGATGCCCTATTAAAACCATTGCTCTCTCTCACCCTGGCCATTCCCCCGGTGCAGCCCTCATCGTTCCCTCAAGTCCAAGAGACGCAGACTTGAATGGATCTGGCGGACAACTGGTTTAGCGATTCAGATCTTGCTGGACCACATAAAGCATTATTGGGTCCTGCTCTCATCTGCCAAAACTGCTCACCATTCCACCATTCTGGAATGCAAAGATAACCCCCGGTTACTATTCTTTACTGCTAACCGTCGTCTTAAACTCACCTCCCCTGTATCCACCACACTCACCTCCAGCAACAAGTGTGAGGAGCTCATGGACTTCTTTGTCACAAAGATTGAGACCATCCGATCAGCTGCCTCTGCCAGTTCCCTTCCTTCCCCAAGTCCAGCACGCCAGACTTCCTCTGATGTTCCCCCTCCCCCCCTGCCCTAGCTTTAACTCTCATCTTTCTCTAGTTTCTCTCTGACCTCTCCACGCTCATCTTGTCCATGAGACCCACTTCCTGCTCTCTTAACCTAATTCCCACTAAATAGCTGACCACCCAACTTCCTTTTCTGGCTCCCATGTTAGCTGACATTATTAACGGTTCTCCTCGGCTACTGTCCCCCTCTCTTTCAAATCTGCCGTCATCACCCCTCCCCTTAAAAAAAAAACCCTTGCAAGCTACCGCCCCATCTCCAACCTCCCTTTCCTCTCATGTCTTTGAACGTGTCGTCACCTCCCAAATCCTTGTCCATCTTTCCTGGAACTCCCATGTTTGAATCCCTTCAATCAGGTTTCCGCCCCTGCCACAGTACTGAAACGGTTCTCATCAAAGTCACAAATGACATCCTTTGTGACTGTGACAAAGGTAAACTATCCCTCCTTGTCCTTCTCAACCTGTCTGCAGCCTTTATCACAGTTAACCGCTCTATCCTCCTCCAATGCCTCTCCACCACTGTCCAGCTGGGTGGGACTGCACTCACCTCGTTCCATTCTTATCTATCTAATCGTAGCCAGGGAATCACCTGCAACGGCTTCTCTTCCTGCTCCTGCATCGTTACCTCTGGTGTCCCCCAAGGATCTATCCTTGGCCCCCTCCTATTTCTCATCTACATGCTGCCTCTTGGCGACATCATCCGGAAATACAACATCAGTTTCCACATGTACGCTGACGGCACCCAGCTCTACCTCACTACCGCTTCTCTCGAACCATCCACGGTCTCTAAAATGTCAGACTGCTTGTCTGACATCCAGTTCTGGATGAGCAGAAATTTTCTCCTAAATATTGGGAAGACCGAAGCCATTGTTTTTGGTCCCCGCCACAAACTGCGTGCCCTAGCCAGTGACTCCATCCCTCTCCCTTTCATCTGTCTGAGGCTGAACCAGACTGTTCGCAACCTAGACGTCATATTTGACCCTGAAATGAGTTTCCAGCCACACATCCGTGGCATAACTGAGACCGCCTATTTTCACCTCCGTAACATCACCCGTCTCCGCCCCTGCCTCAGCTCAGCTGCTGCTGAAACCCTCATCCATGCCTTTGTTACCTCCAGACTTGACTACTCCAATGCACTCCTAGCTGGCCTCTCACATTCTACCCTACGTAAACTTGAGGTCATCCAAAACTCGGCAGCCCGTGTCCTAACCCGCACCAAATTCCGCTCGCCCATCACCCCCTGTGCTCGCTGACCTACATTGGCTCCTGATTAAGCAATTCCTCGATTTCAAAATTCTCATCCTTGTTTACAAATCCCTCCATGGCCTCGCTCCTCCCTCTCTCTCTCATCTCCTTCAGCCTTACAACCCCCCCCCCCCCCCACCGAGATGTCTGTACTCCTCAAATTCTGCCCTCTTGAGCAACCCCGATTATAACTGCTCAACCATTGGTGGATGTGCCTTCAGTTGCCTTGGCCCCAAGCTCTGGAACTCCCTCCCTAAATTTCTCTACTTCTTTTTCCTCCTTTAAGATGCTCCTTGAAACCTCCCTCTTTGATCAAGCTTTTGGTCATCTGCCGTAATTTCTCAGTGTCAAATTTATTTGTTTTGTCTTAAAATACTTCTGTGAAGCACCTTGGGACGTTTTACTACGTTAAAGGCGCTATATAAATACAAGTTGTTGTTGTTCTAGCAGTACACATTTTAATAAACAACTATATCTATCCTTATGATCGGAGAGTGATTCTCTCTATTTGTGGCAACTTTAATGGACAGTTTAATGCTGTGGATTTCCACTGGCCAAATGCTAGATTGAGAAAAAGAATGACTTGTGTTTATGTTGCATTTGATCACCATCCTCAAACAGTTTAAACACTTAACATGCAGTCAATTACTTTGAAATGTATTTATGTAGGCAAATGTCGCAGCCATTTTGCACAAAGCAAGATCCGATAAATGGCCAGTTAATGAGGTTTGGAATTTTCTGCGTGTTTGCGCGCATGGCTCTGGGCGCAATGCAAATATGCAGCACAAAAGATGGCAGAATTTTGTGCACAAGTACAATATACCCATAGTTCCTCAATCTTTTATGATCATCTATCGATTTCTGCGCCTGAACAGATCTCCGCCAAAAATACTCCCCCAGTTTCCTGCAATTGTGCTTGTTCGGAGGTGCTCTTCAAATTGCAACCAGATGCACAGGCACCCGTAGTCACCTGGAAAGTTTTGATAAAGGTTTTGACAGAGTGAACATACAGTGTTTCCATTGTGGTGAAGAGCAAAACTTGGAGCCATCAATACAAGATAGTCACCAAGAAATCAAATCGCGAATTCAGAAGAAACTTCTTTACCCAGAGTGGTGAGAATATGGAACTCGCTGCCACAGGGAGTGGTTGAGGCAAATAGTCTAGATGCATTTAAGTAGAGGCTAGATAAGTATATGAGGGAGAAGGGAATAGAGGGTTATGGTGATACTTAGATGAGGAACGATGGGAGGAGGCTTGAGTGGAGCATAAAGGGATCGGTGCTGGGACCACAAATGTTTACAATATACATAGATGACCTGGAAGAGGGGACAGAGTGTAGTGTAACAAAATTTGCAGATGACACAAAGATTAGTGGGAAAGCGGGTTGTGTCGAGGACACAGAGAGGCTGCAAAGAGATTTAGATAGGTTAAGCGAATGGGCTAAGGTTTGGCAGATGGAATACAATGTCGGAAAGTGTGAGATCATCCACCTTGGGAAATAAAAACAGTAAAAGGGAATATTATTTGAATGGGGAGAAAGTACAACATGCTGCGGTGCAGAGGGATCTGGGGGTCCTTGTGCATGAAACTCTGTTAGGAGTCAACAAAAAACATTTAACCGTGTCCCCCGATTTGGGGGAAACACCATCATTTACAAGACCCTTTTTTTATTTTTTGGGGTTTTTTTTGGGCACAGAATCACATTTTTTCCAAGTGCCCCCTATAAAAGGGGAGGGGGACACTAAAAGCACCGGTATTTAAAACAAATTAACTTAAAAATATAAAATCAAATTAAAATTTAGTTGCCGGGCGTGATGATGCACTCCAGTCCCTCCGGTGCCCACCTCTCGCGGAAGGCCACGAGCGTACCGGTGGACACCGCGTGTGAATCCCAAAAAGTTAGTTTGCAGGTGCAGCAGGTAATCAGGAAGGCGAATGGAATGGTGGCCTTCATTACGAGAGGGATGGAGTACAAAAGCAGGGAGGTCCTGCTGCAACTGTACAGGGTATTGGTGAGGCCGCACCTGGAGTACTGCGTGCAGTTTTGGTCACCTTACTTAAGGAAGGATATACTGGCTTTGGAGGGGGTACAGAGACGATTCACTTGGCTGATTCGGGAAATGAGGGGGTTACCTTATGATGATAGATTGAGTAGACTGGGTCTTTACTCGTTGGAGTTCAGAAGGATAAGGGGTGATCTTATAGAAACATTTAAAATAATGAAAGGGATAGACAAGATAGAGGCGGAGAGGTTGTTTCCACTGGTCGGGGAGACTAGAACTAGGGGGCACAGCCTCAAAATACGGAGGAGCCAATTTAAAACCGAGTTGAGAGGGAATTTCTTCTCCCAGAGGGTTGTGAATCTGTGGAATTCTCTGCCCAAGGAAGCAGTTGAGGCTAGCTCATTGAATGTATTCAAATCACAGATAGATAGATTTTTAACCAATAAGGGAATTAAGGTTTACTGGGAGCAGGCGGGTAAATGGAGCTGAGTCCACGGCCAGATCAGCCATGATCTTGTTGAATGGCGGAGCAGGCTCGAGGGGCTAGATGGCCGCCTCCTGTTCCTAATTCTTATGTTCTTATAAACGCCAGTATGGACTGGTTGGGCCGAATGGCCTGATTCTGTGCTGTAAATACTATGTTTCATGGTTGTGGTGTGGGTGGGGGGGGTCGGGGTGAGGGAAGAAGTATGATCAAGAAAGCTGGTACAAGTGGCAGTTTTATTGGTGCTATGCAGTAGATACCGGTTTCAAGTGACTGGTGAGGAGAGAGCTAGAATTTCCGCTTTGGGTGCAATCTGCAATCCAGGTGAAAATTTTGCATGTTTTGAAGTTTTATTTCCTCATGTTTCCATGACGAGCACATTCGCATAAACGCAAAACCAGTACAATCAGGCAGCATTTTTAAATAATTAAAAAAAATGTAAAAAATGTTCTTTAAAAAATATTCCTTGATCGACATAAGAGTGGCAACTTGGTGCAGTTTGATTAATACAATTGAAAATGGGTTTATCACAAACAAAAGCATTTTTAAACGGTGTCAATCCACTGCTTGTGAGTAACCAATTTTAAATGGTTGAAAGTGACTATCAGAAAAATATACAGAACCATTTGCTGGTTATATTGCGGTACAGTGGTTTCTTAGAATCCGCCTCAATCGTCTTCACCCTGTGGCTGAAGAGCTCCTCCCAGAGTCACAGTGCGGATTCCGCCCACTAAGGCATACAACAGACCTGATCTTCACCGCGCGACAACTACAAGAGAAATGCAGGGAACAGCGCCAACCCTTGTACATGGCCGCCTTTGATCACACAAAGGCCTTTGACAATGTCAACCATGAGGGATTATGGAGCGTCCTCCTTCGTTTCGGCTGCCTTCATAAGTTTGTCACCATCCTCCGCCAGCTCCATGATGACATGCAAGCTGTGATCCTGATCAACGGATCCACCACAGACCCAATCCACATCCGGACCGGGGTCAAGCAAGGTTGCGTCATTGCATCAACGCTCTTCTCGATCTTCCTCGTTGCAATGCTTCATCTCACCCTCAGCAAGCTCCCTGCTGGAGTGGAACTAAACTATAGAACTAATGGGAATCTGTTCAACCTTTGTCAGCTCCAGCTAGATCCAAGGTCGTCCCCATCCTCTGTCATTGAATTACAGTATGCAGATGGCGCTTGTGTCTGCGCACACTCGGACGCCGATCTCCAAGTATCGTCAACACCTTCACCGAGGCGTACAAAAGCATAGGCCTTGCACTAAACATCCGTAAGATAAAAGTCCTCCACCAACCTGGCAGCGCCCCCCCCCCAGGTCATCAGAAACCACGGTCTGACCTTGGACAACGTGGACCATTTTCCATACCGCGGGAGCCGACTATCAGCAAGGGCAGACATCGATGACGAGGTCCAACACGGTCTCCAATGCGCCAGCGCAGCCTTCGGTTGCCTTCGGAAAAGTGTTTGAAGACCAGTACCTCAAATGTGATACTGAGCTTATGGTCTATAGGGCAGTAGTGATACCCGCCCTCCGGTATGGCTGAGACGTGGACTATATACAGCAGACATCTCAAAATGTTGGAGATGTACCACCAGCACTGCCTCCACAAGATCCTGCAAATCATTGGGAGGACAGGCGCACCAACGTCTGTTCTTGTTCAGGCCAACTGACCACGCTCGACCAGCTCCGCTGGGCAGGCCACATTGTTCGCAAGCCACGACACGAGACTACCAAAGCAAGCGTTCTACTCTGAGCTCCTACACGGCAGTGAGCCCAAGTGGGCAGAGGAAACATTACAAGGACACCCTCAAAGTCTCCCTGATAAAGTGGAAAATCCCCACCGGCACCTGGGAGTCCCTGGCCAAAGACCACCCGAAGTCGAGGAAGTGCATCCGGGAGGGCGCTGTGCACCTCGAGTCTCATCGCCGACAGCTCGCAGAAAACAAGCGCAGGCAGTGGAAGGAGCGTGCGGCAAACCAGTCCCACACACCCTTTCCTTCCCCAACCACTGTCTGTCCCACCTGTGACAGAGATTGTAATTTCTGCATTGGACTCTTCAGCCACCTGAGAACTCACTTTTTGATGGAAGCAAGTCATCCTCGACTCCGAGGGACTGCCGATGATGATGATGAGTAAATTAAAAATAAATTACATTCAAAAGTTTTTAATACTTGCCGATTAGTGTCCTTGTGCCCAAAAGAGCCAAATTAATTTTGAGTCTCCTCGAAGGCCTGCAAATGAGTGCAATTATCAGAAACTCCCAATGGTCATTAATTCATCCTGGGGGAGTGGCCAGTTTTGTGGCTGGGCCAACTTCTAGCACGATGTTTTTTTAAACTAGCGCAAAACGTTTCAGAAAATAGCATTGTGGTGAATGTGATTTGCAGTTTTAAAAACCCGTGATCATCTGCGCAGGTTCAACCAATTTCGAGCAAATTGCGCCGAAAAAAACTGTACTTCAATGCCTTAGCAGTTTAACCCAAAAAACAGAAAATCTCATTAAATTGAGGATTACTCTCCCTTTGGAGTAAGTTGGTTTCTTCTCCTCTTGTCACAACCCTAAACTATTCCAATGCTCCCCTGGCTGCTATCCCATCTTCCACTCTCCATAAACTTGAGCTCATCCAAACTTGCTGCCTGTATCCTAACTTGCCCCAAGTCCCGTTCACCTTTCACCCACTGTGCTTACTGATCTACATTGGCTTCCGGTCCAACAATGCCTCATCAAAAATTCTCATCCTTATCTTCAAATCCCTTCATGGCCTCACTCTTCCCTATCTAAGTAAACTCCTCCAGCCCTACAACCCTCCAAGAACTCTACGTTCCTCCAATTCTGACCAGTTTCACATCTCCGATACCCTTCGCCCCACCCTTCAACTGCCTAGACCCTAAGCTCTGGAATTCCCTCCCTAAACCTCTGTGTATCTCTCCTCTTTTAAGACGCTTGTTAAAATGTACACTTTGACCAAGCTGTCCCAATCTTTCTATATCGCTCTCAAATTTTGTCTGATGATGCTCCTGTGAAGCACCTTGCGACGTTTTGCCACGTTAAAGCCACTGTACAAGTTGTTCTCTCCTTATTTCACTGCCGTCCTATCATCCCTTAATCTCTCCCTCCATATAAACTCCCCAATCCATATTCACGGCCATCCCCTCAACCATGCTATCTCACGTGGCCCCGTGACTCCCATCGTGTTAATCGCAGATAAGGTCGTCTCCAATCACTTCCTTGTTCGCTCTCCACCCACAAACCCTTCCCCCTCCCAACCCTACTTCTTTCTGTGTCTGCCCCTGGAAAAAAAACACTTAAAACTGCACTTTCAAAACCCCAACTGTCCAGCCTTTGGACCTCCGTTCAGCATGACATTTCTGCAGCTATCTGCTCAACCACACTCTCGACTCCCATCTTTGATGCCCCAGTTCCCACTAAAACCTTTTACTCTCCTCCACCCTGGCCGTTCCCCTGGTACAGCCCTCCGCTCTGCTTCCTTCAGTCCAAGGCACTATATAAATATAAGTTGCTGTCTGAACTTAAGTTGCCCAGTGGACCTGCTGTGAAATGTCGTGTTTGATTTGCAGTACCTGTATTATTTTTAAATTGACTTCTCTTTGAAGTACAGTAACGTTTGTGAGTGCCGATCACTCCGACTTCATTAATGCAACTGCATTAAAATTGCAACAGTGAGGCTTTTTGCTGATTGGCTGTAGCTTGGTCCTGAACGTTGTGGCTTGACACTGTTTATTAATGAACTGTCGGTGCGCACTGTCGGCTGACACTCACCTAGCAACAATGGGCAAACTTGTTTCGCCGTGAAGGGCATCATTATTTTTGGCTCGTTGGTTAACAGATGTTTTATTTCCCTCCTGTTCATTTTCATTTGATAGCGGTCCCTCCTGCGTGCTTTTTAACGAGAGTGTCTTTGTTAAATATAAAAAAAACACTTTCCAATTGAGAAATGCCACTTCTGGAAGCTGTCCCAGTCCAAAAGATAAGCCGAGCGAGCATCATGCTGATGAGTAAGTACTGTGACTGTGCTGATGACCATTTGTCCGATCCAATGATTCTGGCTTGCTTAGTCGACCTGTGGTGGCTTGTAATGCATTATAGCTTCTTCTACAGAAGTCACCATACAGCCCAGCTTACTGTTATTGCTGGTTCTTCCGCAATTTATTTGTTGGGAAGCAAGAGGAGGCGGAGGTCGTCCAGTTTACAGAATTTCATGCATAGGTATTGGGTAGAAAATATTGAATTGTCAAAAAAAATCTCTAAATTCAAACCAGTTGGAGGTTTATTTTGTCATCAGGATTTTGCCACAATTCACTCAGGTTTGCTGGGTTTTTGCTGGGAGAGGAGCTCAAGAATTTGCAAATATTAGTCCTGTGTGGTTTGCTGCATTTCTGTGTTGTGGGTCTGATTGTGTTTTTATGAGCAATTAAACCAACTTTGGTTTTATGTTCAATAACATCACTGCTAATCTCGTAACACTTTCCAGGGTTGAGACATTACAATTACGTGGATAGATTAAAGAAGCTTTTGACGTACTGTGATCATTTTTTAAATATTGTAAGCAACATCTGTGTTTAAATATGTTTGTAATCAGTCCCCCTGTTCCCCATTATTTTATTTATCCTTCTCTCCTGCATTTCCATAGCGTCTTTCATGACCTCAGGACATCCCCAAACACTTTACAGCCAATTTGAAGTGTAGCCATCATCATCATAGGCAGTCCATCGGAATTGAGGAAGACTTGCTTCCACTCTTGGAATGAGTCCTTAGGTGGCTGGACAGTCCAATACGCGAACCACAGTCTCTGCCACAGGTGGGACAGACAGTTGTTGAGGGTAAGGGAGGGTGGGACAGGTTTGCCGCATGTTCTTTCCGCTGCCTGAGGGAGAGAGAACAGGGTTAGCCTGACATCAGTGGTGGGGAAAATGCTGGAATCAATTATTAAAGATGTAATAGCAGCGTATTTGGAAAGCAGTGACAGGATCGGTCCAAGTCAGCATGGATTTTGTCTTTTGACAAGGTCCCACACAAGAGATTAGTGTGCAAAATTACAGCACATGGTATTGGGGGTAATTATTGATGTGGATAGAGAACTGGTTGGCAGACAGGAAGCAGAGGCCCCAAGTTTCCACACGTGGCGAAACAGGCGCCCCTCCGAGCTGGGCGCCCGTTTTTCGCGCCGAAAACGGCGCCTGAAAAAAAAACGCGCTATTCTCAAGCGCTTTGCAGCTCGATGTCTGCTTGGCGTGGCGCCTAGGGGGCGGAGCCTACCACTCACACCGAATTTGTAAGTAGGAGGGGGCGGGTACAATTTAAATGAGTTTTTTTCGTGCCGGCAACCCTGCGCGTGCGCATTGGAGCGTTCGCGCACGCACAGTCTCAAGGAAACATTGGCACTCGGCCATTTTAAAAAGTGCTGCAGAAAAAGTGAAAATTTGTTTATTGAACCCTTGCAAAGGCTTGTATTTTAATTTTCTTGATATTTCTGTGTGTGAGGGTGAGGGAGTGCATTCTGTAATTAAAGATAGACTGTGATAAACGGGACACATGCACTTGTTTGAGACTGTTCAAATTCTTTGTAGCTGTTCAATTTTTAACATTTTTTAATAAAACCACATTGCCCTTCCATGATCAGCATTGAGACTGCTTGCAGCTTTCTCCCCCTGCCGTCCGTCGGGCCCGTCGGCAAACGGCTGCCTCAAGTAATGAGGCTTCCTGCAGCCTTCTCCCTGCCTCCTTGCCGTCGGGAACGGCTGCCTCAAGTAATGAGGCTTCCTGCAGCCTTCTCCCTCCCCACCCCCCCCCCCCCCCCCCCCACCCTGGCCGTCGGAAACGGCTGCCTCAAGTAATGAGGCTTCCTGCAGCCTTCTCCCTCTCCCCCCCCCCCCCCCCCCCGCCGTTGGTCGGTCCCGACGGCAAACCGCTGCCTGAAAGGCCTGCCTGAAGCACTTTCACACAGGTAGAAACATGGTTTATTTAATCTTTTCTTTGCTTATAAATTTTTATTCAGGTTGGATTTATTTGTATAATATTTGTATAAGTATAACTAAGGATTTATTGTCGAATGTAATGACTTCCCTTCCCCCCCCCCCCCCCCCCCCCCACTCCTCCTCGTTCCCGACGCCTAATTTGTGACCTGCGCCTGATTTTTTAATGTGTAGACAAGGTTTTTTCAAGCCTACAAAAATCTTCACTTGCTCCATTCTAAGTTAGTTTGGAGTACGTTTTCAATGTGGAAACTTTCAAATCAGGCGTCAGTGGCCGGACACGCCCCCTTTTGAAAAAAAAAATTCTGTTCAAAAGTGAAACTGTTCTACCTGACTAGAACTGCAGAAGACTTAAATGTGGAGAATTCCGATTTCTAAGATACTCCGTTCTCCACCAGTTGCTCCTAAAAATCAGAAGCAAATCATGTGGAAACTTGGGGCCAGTGAGTGGGAATAAACAGAATGGCAGGCAGTGACTAGGCAACATGAGGAAAAACTTTTTTTACGCAGCGAGTGGTTAGGATCTGGAAAGCACTGCCTCAAACAGGGGAGGCAGACTCAATCGTGGCTTTCAAAATGGAGATGGATTAATACCTGAAGGAAAAAAATGGAAGGCTGCGGGGAAAGGGCTGGGGAGTGGGACTGGCTGAGGTGCTCTTGTAGAGAGCCGGCAGGGTTCAATGCTGGGAACCCAGCTATTTACAATATACATTATACATTAATGATTTAGACAAAGGAATTGAATAATATCTCCAGGTTTGCAGATGACTCTAAGCTGGGTGGCAGTGCGAGCTGCGAGGATGATGCTAGGAGGCTGCAGGGGGACTTGGACAGGTTAGGTGAATGGGCAAATGTATGGCAGATGCAGTATAATGTGGATAAGTGTGAGGTTATCCACTTTGGTGGCAAAAACATGAAGGCAGATTATTATCTGAATGGTGACAGATTAACAAAAGGGGAGGTGCAACGAGATCTGGATATCATGGTACATCAGTCATTGAAGGTAGGCATGCAGGTACAGCAGGCAGTAAAGAAAGCAAATGGCATGTTGGCCTTCATAGCGAGGGGATTTGAGTATAGGAGCAGGGAGGTCTTACTGCAGTTGTGCAGGGCCTTGGTGAGACCACACCTTGAGTATTGTGTGCAGTTTTGATCGATTAATCTGAAGAAGGACATTCTTGCTATTGAGGGAGTGCAGCGAAGGTTCACCAGACTGATTCCCGGGATGGCAGGACTGACATATGAAGAAAGACTGGATTGACTAGGCTTGTTTTTTAGAATGTAGAAGAATGATAGAAACATATAAAATTCTGATGGGATTGGACAGGTTAGATGCAGGAAGAATGTTCCTGATGTTGGGGAAGTCCAGAACCAGGGGTCACAGTCGAAGGATATGGGATAAGCCATTTAGGACCGAGATGAGGAGAAACTTCTCTACTCAGAGAATTGTTAACCTGTGGAATTCTCTACCACAGAGAGTTGTTGATGTCAGTTCATTGGATCTATTCAAAAGGGAGTTAGATATGGCCCTTACAGCTAAAGGGATCAGGGGTATGGGGAGAAAGCAGGAAAGGGGTACTGAGGTTGAATGATCAGCCATAATCATATTGAATGGTGGTGCAGGCTTGAAGGGCCGAATGGCCGACTCCTGCACCTATTTTCTATGTTTCTATGTACACATCAACCGCCTTGCCCTCATCAACCCTCTCTGTTACCTCATCAAAAAACTTGATCCAGTTAGTTAAACATGATTTGCAGTTAACAAATCCCTGCTGGCTTTCCTTAATTAATCCACACTTGTCCAAGTGCCCTGATTATTGTTTCTAAAAGCTTCCCCACTACTGAGGTTAAACTGACTGGCCTGCAGTTGCTGGGTTTATCTTTACACCCATTTTTGAACAAGGGTGTAACATTTGCAATTTCCCAGTCCTTTGGCACCACCCCCACATCTAAGGAGATTGGACCATTATGGCCAGTACCTCCACAATTTCCACTTTTACTTTCCTCAGCATTCTAGAATACATCCTGTCCGCTCCTGGTGACTTAAGTACAGCCAGCCTTTGTTTTACCTCTATCGATTTTTATCCCATTCATTTTTATCTCCACTAACCACCTCTTTCACTGACTTTGGTAGCATCTCCTTCCTTGGTAAAGACGGATGCAAAGTACTCATTTAGTACCTCAGCCATGCCCTCTGTCTCGATGTGCAGGTCTCCATTTTGGTCCCTAATCGGCCCCACCCATCCTCTTACCACCCGTTTTATATTTAAATGCCTATAGCAAATTTTTGGATTCCCTTTTATGTTAGCTGCCAATCTATTCTCATACTCTCTCTATGTTCCTCTTATTTCCTTTTTCATTTCCCCTCTGCACTTTCTATATTCAGCCTGGTTCTCACTTGTATTCTCAAGCTGACATTGTCATAGAAACATAGAAAATAGGTGCAGGAGTAGGCCCTTTGAGCCTGCACCACCATTCAATAAGATCATTCCCTCAGTACCCCTTCACTGCTTTCTCTCCATACCACTTGATCCTTTTAGCCGTAACTCTCTCTCGAATATATCCAATGAACATTAACAACTCTCTGCAGTAGGGAATTCCACAGGTTAACAACTCTGAGTGAAGAGGTTTCTCCTCATCTCAGTCCTAAATGGCTTACCCCTTATCCTTACACTATGTCTCCGGTTCTGGACTTCCCCAATATCGGGATCTAGCCTGTGCAGTCCCGTCAGAATTTTATATGTTTCTATGAGATCCGCTCTCATTCTTCTAAACTCCAGTGAATACAGGCCCAGTCGATCCAGTCTCTCCTCATATGTCAGTCCTGCCATCCCTGGAATCAGTCTGGTTAACCTTCGCTGCACTCCGTCAATAGCAAGAACGTCCTATCTCAGATCAGGAGACCAAAAACTGAACACAATATTCCAGGTGAGACCTCACCAAGACCCTGTACAACTGCAGTAAGACCTCCCTGCTCTTATACTCAAATCCCATAGCTATGAAGGCCAACATACCATTTGCCTTCTTCACCACTTGCTGTACCTGCATGCCATCTTTCAATGACTGATGTACCATGACACCCAAGTCTCATTGCATCTCCCCTTTTCCTAATCTGCCGCCATTCAGATAATATTCTGCCTTCGTGTTTTTGCCACCAAAGTGGATAACCTCACATTTATCCACATTATACTGCATCTGCCATGCATTAGCCCACTCACCTAACCTGTCCAAGTCACCCTGCAGCCTCTTAGCGTCCTCCTCACAGCTCACACTGCCATCCAGCGTAGTGTCATCTGCAAACTTGGAGATATTACATTCAATTCCTTCATCTAAATCATTAATGTATATTGTAAATAGCTGGAGTCCCACACTGAGCCCTGCGGCACCCCATTAGTCACTGCCTGCCATTTTGAAAAGGACTCGCTTATCCCGACACGCTGCTTCCTGTCTGCCAACCTGTTCTCTATCCACATCAGTACATTACCCCCAGTACCATGTGCTTTGATTTTGCACACCAATCTCTTGTGTGGGACCTTGTCAAAAGCCTTTTGAAAGTCCAAATACACCACATCCACTGGTTCTCCCTTGTCCACTCTACTAGTTACATCCTCAAAAAATTGCAGAAGATTTGTCAAGCATGATTTCCCTTTCATAAATCCATGCTGACTTGGACCGATTCTGTCACTGCTTTCCAAATGCGCTGCTATTTCATCTTTAATAATTGATTCCAACATTTTCCCCACTACTGATGTCAGGCTAACCGGTCTATAATTACCCATTTTCTCTCTTCCCTCCTTTTTTAAAAAGTGATGTTACATTAGCTACCCTCCAGTCCATAGGAACTGATCCAGAGTCGATGAGACTGTTGGAAAATGATCACCAATGCATCCACTATTTCTAGGGCCACTTCCTGAAGTACTCTGGGTTGCAGACTATCAGGCCCCGGGATTTATCGGCCTTCAATCCCATCAATTTCCCTCACACAATTTCCCACCTAATACGGATTTCCTTCAGTTCCTCCTTCTCACTAGACCCTCGGTCCCCTAGTATTTCCGGAAGATTATTTGTGTCTTCCTTCGTGAAGACAGAACCAAAGTATTTGTTCAACTGCTCTGCCATTTCTTTGTTCCCCATTATAAGTTAACCTGAATCAGACTGCAAGGGACCTAGGTTTCTCTTCACTAATCTTTTTCTCTTCACTAATCTTTTTCTCTTCACATATCTATAGAAACTTTTGCAGTCAGTTTTTATGTTCCCAGCAAGCTTCCTGTCATACTCCTATTTCCCCCCCCCTCCTAATTAAACCCGTTGTCCTCCTCTGCTGAATTATAAAATTCTCCCAGTCCTCAGGTTTGCTGCTTTTTCTGGCCAATTTATATGCCTCTTCCTTGGATTTAACACTATCCTTAATTTCCTTGTTAGCCACGGTTGAGCCACCTTCCCCGTTTTATTTTTACTCCAGACAGGGATGTACAATTGCTGAAGTTCATCCATGTGACCTTTAAATGTTTGCCATTGCCTATCCACCGTCAACCCTTTAACTATCATTCGCCAGTCTATTCTTGCCAATTCACGTCTCATATCACGACAACTGGCTGTTTACCCTCCTCCTTCAAAATGTCCTGCAGGCACTCTTGAGACATCCTTGACCCTTGCACCAGGGAGGCAACATACCATCCGGGAGTCTCGATTGCAGGCTGCAGAAACGTCTATCTATTCCCCTTACAATAGAATCCACTACCACATAGCTCTTGTAAAGTCCTGGCCCCTCAGTACAGATTCACATGAGGCATGTAGTGAAGTCAAGGTCACTCTGGACCTGCACCTTTATTTCACAGCTCTGGAATGCTGCACTTGCCTGAGGACCCGTCTTTATATACCTGTCTCTTGCAAGTGCACCCCTAGTGGTAAGGTATTTTGGTGGTTACAGGTCATATCCTATTACAGTCATGTATAGCATGTTAGGATACAGTTATATATAATAATATAAGATACATGACATCACCCTCCCCCAAGGTCTTATTGTCTTTATAGGTTCAGTCTCTCAGGTGGTCTACGCTCTCGCATGGAGCGTCTGAGTTGTGGTTCAGTTGTTTGCCTTGGTGTCTGTTTTTCTTTGGGTGTGGTTGCTGGTATCTCGCCTGGGCTGTCTGTTTCGATTGGTGTGATTATTGTTGATTCGCCTGGGCTGTCTTTTGGGATTGCCCTTTCCTCAGGTTGTTCCCTCTGTGTGTCCACCAGGTGTGGTGCGAGTTCCACATTGTAGTCTGCCTCTGGTTCCGCAGTGTTGGTAAATCTGCTTTTGACTTGGTCTACATGCCTCCGGCAGGTTTTGCCATTGTCCATTTGTACTACCAGTAGCCTGTTTCCTTCCTTGGCCATTAATGTCCCTGCAAGCCATTTGGGACCCCTGCCATAGTTTAGTACAAACACTTTGTCCCCTATCTCATTCCATCTCCCCCTCGAATTTCTTTCATGGTACTCAGTCAGCTGATGGCGCTTTGCCTCAACGATTTCGTGCATGTCTGGGAGGATTAATGGGAGCCTTCTTTTTAAAGTCCTTTTCATCAACAGTTGCGCGGGGGGGATCCCAGTCAATGAGTGCGGACGAGATCTGTAGACCAGCAGCAGTCGCGACAGGCGACCCTGCAGCGTGGGACCTTGGATTTTAAACATGTCTTGTTTAATGATTTGCACAGCTCTCTCCGCCTGGCCGTTGGAGGCCGTCTTGACGTGATTTATGCCGTGGTCAATTATAAAGTATTGGAATTCTGCGCTGGTGAAGCACGGACCATTGTCACTGACCAATATGTCAGGGATTCCGTGCGTTGCAAACATGGTTGCGAGGCTCTCCACAGTGGTGGAGGTTGTGCTCGAGTTTAAAATGGTGCATTCGATCCACTTTGAAAATGCATCTACAACTATGAGGAACATTTTGCCCATGAGTGGGCCCGCATAATCTACGTGCACCTGCGACCACAGTTTGGTAGGCTAGGGGCTCAGTGGAGCCTCCCTGGGGGCATTGCTGAGTTGGGCACAAATGGTGCACCTTCGGACGCAGAGCTCCAAGTCCGCGTCAATACCAGGCCACCAGACGTGGGATCTGGCTATGGCCTTCATGAGAATGATCCCCGGGTGCTCGCGGTGGAGCTCCCGGACAAATGCCTTTCTGCCTCGCAGAGGCATGACTACTCGGCTGCCCCACATCAGGCGGTCTGCTTGTAGTGATAGCTCATGCATGCGCCTGTGAAAGGGTTTTAATTCCTCGGGGCAGGCATCGCGAATTTCTGCCCAGTCACCGGTTAGGATACATCTTTTTACTAAGGATAACGTGGGGTCGCTGGCCGTCCAGGCTCTGATTTGGCGAGCCGTCGTGGGCGAACCTGTGAACTCAAAGGCATTGCCATGACTATTTCACAGTCCTGTTCGTCAGACCCTTCCGTGGTCGCCAGGGGTAGCCTGCTGAGCGCGTCGACACAGTTGTCTGCCTTATGGTATAGTCGTAGGACGCCAGCATGAGTGCCCACCGTTGAATTCATGCCGAGACGTTGGCGTTTATTGCCTTGCTCTCGGATAGGAGGGACGTGAGGGGTTTGTGGTCAGTTTCTAACGCGAACTTGGCCCCGAAAAGGTATTGGTGCATCTTTTTGACACCGTACACGCATGCGAGCGCCTCCTTCTCTACCATTCCGTACCCGCGCTCCGCCCGCGAAAGTGACCTGGAGGCATAAGCTTATGGGTTGTAATTTGCCTGCACTATTGACATGTTGCAAAACGCACCCGACCCCATACGCTGATGAATCGCATGTGAGAACTAGCTTTTTACCTGGGTCAAAAAAAGTCAAAACACTGTTGGAACACAGAAGGTTGCGTGCCTTATTGAAGGCGCGTTCCTGGGCGTCCCTCCAAAACCAATCGCACCCCTTCCTAAGTAGCACGTGGAGAGGCTCCAGCAGCGTGCTTAAGTTCTGCATAAAGTTCCCACATGCGGGCCAAATGCCCTGTATATTCACAATTTCTGCAAACAGCCTGCTGAAATCGACATCCCCTTGACAAGTGCCCACCCCCACACCTCCAGCACAGACCTGTTCCATTGTTCAAAGTGTTCCCAAAAAATGAGCTGCGTCTGGCTGATCTCTCTTGAGCTTCTCTCAGTTTGTGGTTGATGAGGTGTGAACGGCTGTTCCTGTGGCCCTTGATGGCTTCTGCCTGCTGTCGAGAGCCTGTTCTCCCGGTTTTGTCTGTGTGTGGGGGTAGCAGCTTGTTTTGTGCTGTGAACTTCTTGTTCCGATATTTCGTTAGTTGTCGTACCTGCATTGTAAATCAACCTCGTTTCTTCTTCCCCTACCAAGAATGTCTGCAACCAGTGCTGCTGCCTCTAAGGTCAGGTTCTTGGTCTCTATGAGCTTTCGGAATATGCCTGCGTGGCCTATCCCTTCAATGAAAAAGTCTCTCAGCATTTCTCTCCTCAGTTCATCGGAGAACTCACATAAACTAGCCAACCTCCGAAGTTCCGCCAAGAAGTCGGGTATGCTCTGGCCCACACAGCGTCTGTAGTTGTAGAACCTGTGTCTGGCCATGTGTAGGCTGCTCGCTGGCTTCAGGTGGTCTCTTACCAGTGTGCTCAATTCTTCAAATGACTTGCTTGCTGGTTTCTCGGGTGCCAACAGATCCTTCATTAAAGCGTATGTTTTCGAGCCACAGCTGGTCAAGAGATGGGCTCTTCTCTTGTCTGCCTTATCGTCGCCTAACCAGTCTTTGGTTACAAAGCTTTGCTGGAGCCTTTCTATAAAGTCCTCCCAATTGCCTCCCGCATTGTACTTTTCATCTGATCCGTTGTTCGCCATTCTGTGGATTCTGTAATCCAGTAACTCGTCGCCACTGTAAAATCCTGTCCCCTCAGTACAGATTCACACGAGGCATGTAGTGAAGTCAAGGTCACTCTGGACCTGCACCTTTATTTCACAGCTCTGGAATGCTGCACTTGCCTGAGACCTGTCCTTATATACCTGTCTCTTGCAAGTGCACCCCTGGTGGTAAGGTATGCTAGTGGTTACAGGTCATATCTTATTACAGTCATGTATAGCATGTTAGGATACAGTTATATATAATAATGTAAGACACATGACAGCTCTCCCACTCTCTTTCCTGCTGTCTGTGCAGCAGAGCCACCCACGGAGCCATGAACTTGGCTGCTGCTGCTCTCCCCTGATGAGTCATCCCCCTCAACAGTACCGAAAGAGGTGTATGTGTTTTGCAGGGGGATGACCGCAGGGGACGCCTGCACTACCTTCCTTGCACTGCTCTTCCTGTTGGTCACCCATCCCCTATCTGGCTGTGTAACCTTTACCTGCGGTGAGGCCAACTCACTAAAAATGCTATTCGCGACATCCTCAGCATCGTGAATGCTCCAGAGTAAATCCACCTGCAGCTCCAGTGCTACAATGCGGTCTATCAGGTGTTGCAGCTAGACACACTTCCCGCACATGTGGTCGTGAGTTCCCACATAGCACAGGAGGAGCATGACATGTGTCCGAGCTCTTCTGCCATGACTAAACCCTTAGATTAACTTAATTGGGCAACAGCAATGCTAAAGGTTACGTACTGATAAAGAAAAAGAAAAAGGAAAACCGAAAGGAGAAACTACGCACCAATCACTTACCCCTTAGGCTGTGACGTCACCCTTCAATTTCTTTCTACTTTTTTGCTTTCTCTCCCTGCTGCATCGGCTAGCCTTTTGTAGGCCTGACGAACTGCCGCTCCGTCTCCCGACTCCCCACTGGCCTCCTCGATGCTCCTGTTGGGCCTTTTGTAGGCCTCACGCACTGCCGCTCCGCATCCCGACTCCCCACTGGCCTCCTCGATGCTCCTGTTGGGCCTTTTGTCGGCCTCACGCACTGCCGCTCCGCATCCCGACTCCCCACTGGCCTCCTCGACGCTCCTGTTAGGCCTTCTGTAGGCCTCACGCACTGCCGCTCCGCATCCCGACTTCCGATGTATGTAGCCATGGACACACACATGGATCACATCCAGAATCCTCTGGAAGTTCCACTGCATCATCAAACTATCCAGACTGGGAACCACTGCCCAATGTTGTGGCACAAGAACTTGGGGGTTAACAGGGAGAGAGCCAAACCAAAGCACAGCCAAGGTGCAAAGGCTATTGGCACTTAAGTCTAGGGAGAGCTAAGCCAGAGCACATAATGCAAAGGTAATTGGCGCAAAGGACTTAGGGGAGAGTGATGTTATATGTGCAGACTGTAGATATACTCTCTGTGTAGTCACTGTATAGTTGCATAAGATGGAGACTTGTTCACCTGATGTACTATCAATAAGGTTTACACTGTATATATACATGCTAGCACCACTAGAGGGTGCAACTGGTGGAGACAGGGGTTTCCTGTCCTGCCCTGGTGGCAGGGGCTGTATAAAAGGGAAGCCACCATGCGACTGCCTCATTCTGGAATTTGGAATAAAGGACCAAGATCACTACAGTTTGAGTACAACACATTGCCTCGTGGAGTCATTCATAGGTACAGTACAAACATTATATCCTCCATTGCCCTCCCACTCACACCAACGCGAGAACCCACTCGTTGGGTCTCACTTGACCTCTCATCTGCAAGCATAAATGGCACAAGGGATGCCGTGAGGGGGAGATTGGGGATTGATGTGTGGAGGCTGCAACTAGCACACTTTCAGAAGAAAAGGCATGGTTGGCAATGGTGCTTTCAGGGAGAGATAGCATTAAAGGAGGGCCTCACTTACACATGCTGCCCACAGGGGGATCGGTATTGCCAGTCCTGGTGCCCCAAGGAAGGCAGCATCTCTGCCCACTAGCGCCTCTACCCTCTCTTCCAAAGGTGGCGGGAGTTGAAGGTGGGGCTCGCCACCACCAGTCCTCCTCTGTTCCATACGATTGTGTGCAACCTTGGCCTGCAAAACAAAGAATGGTGGCTGAGTAGCAGTGTCATGGGGCCTCAGAAATAAGTGCACAATGTGTTCCTGACATGCAGTTGTAACTGACATGAAAGGGAGCCTCCATTGCGATAACACACACAGGCCTCAGCAGTGTCATACACCCCCTTTTTCTGCTTCATCTTATTCTCTCTTTTGTCACCTCGGGAGCTCTGGCTTTGGTCCCCTCGTGGGAATGTATTTTGACTGTACACGAACCATCTCCTCTTTAAAGACAGCCCATTGTTTGATTACAGTTTTGCCTGCCAATCTTTGATTATAATTGACCCAGGCCAGAACCATTCTCAACCCACTGAAATTGGCTTTCCTCCAATAAGTATTTTTATTCTAGATTGCTTCCTGTCCTTTTCCATAGCTCGTCTAAACTTTATGATGTACATCGTATGATTCTGCAATCCACAAGGGTAAAATTTGATCCTTTTCTTAAACTGTAAAACAAGCCACAACAATAATTTTGTATTGCTTTCAGTTGAACATCACTGCTACACCTGTATTTCCCCCACTATTTACAGTTCAGCCTGAAGATGCATTAACCATGTGAATTATACTTAGTCTCTGATTTCCTGTTTCCAAATGTTGTTTGTTTTTGGTAAAATATGTGGCGTCTATTTGTATTTTGTTACACAGGTAAAGGGTTTTAAAATGGTTGATTATTGATGCTGAATTCCGAATCAAGTATTGCAAAGTATTTACAACACAAACGGACCATTCGGCCCAACAGTACTAATCGGGTTTAGAACTACATGGAGTTGCAACTATTTCTGTCTAAAATGCTTAAACATTATTGTTATTGACTCCAGTAATGATAAAAACTATTTATTTAATCAATCAGAATTTGCATATTTTATAAATCATTTCACTTATTGCTAAATAAACCAGTCAACATTACAGGAAGCGGAGAAAGTATCAGAGCACAGAATCTTACTTAGAAATAGCAATGTTTTGTTAGTCAGCAGTTTGTTCTCTTCTGCACCACCACCAAACAAACAGTTGAAGAATTTTATCCTGGTACAGTCAAGGTCGCACTTATCGGGCATGCTCGTGCGAATGCAGTTTGCCCGCCAGTAGCATGGGCCGGTATAACCCTGAAGTTTATTTTCTCGCTCATGTCCTGTAACAAAACACCTGCAGCTCCCGATTTATAATGACTTCCAGCCTCTTTAACAGGAGTGAAAAAGCTGGCAGCCAAAAGCTTTCATGTTTGTGATGGTGACTTAGATATATCTGGATTAAAAATTTTGAAATGTCAACATTACAAGAAGTGATGAACTGTAACGGATGTTAGCTTTGCTTCACATGTTCTTCCCACATTTGTTCTTGCAGAGTTGACATTTCCACACTTTTGTTTTAGTTTCCTCAGATTAGTTTTGAATTTAACCCTCTTCAAGCTTAGGCTTTGTCCTCTGGTTCTACTGTTCTGGACAATGGGAAATAGCTCATCATGATCTACATTATTTAGTCCCATTAGTATCCTAAAAAAACAACTATCACCTCTCGACATTCTCTTTTTCAGTTAGAACATACGCAATTCACATAATCGCTCCTCATAATCCAATCGCTCCATCCCCTCAATCATTCCATTTGCTCTCTCCATTCTCTCTTCAATAGCTGCAATATCCTTTTTCTATTGTGGCGTCCAAAACTGTACACACTATTGTTTCGGCTCTATATCAACCTGATGTGGGCACTTGAAAATATTCAATAAAGGAATAAATGTAATGGCATTGCATGTTGACAAAGCATGCTTGCCTATGACTGCCCTATTGAGTTTTTATTCAGTCTGGGTCAAGGGAAACATTTTCCAGAGCATGATAATCAGTCAATCTCAGCAGCTCTCTGACACTCAGTGGGTAAGTAGAGCAGCACTTATACACTTAGGATCAGATATTCTTGCCATACTTCTCCCTGGAAAACACACTGGTTCTGGGAGGGGAGGAGGAAAATGGTAGAGAACCTGGAGAGAGAGCAGCAAGTTTGTCCTGGTACGTAGTGCCTTGGTCTGCAGAAAAAGCCACAAGCAGCCATGATAGAAATGTAAAACAACCCTGATTTCTCGCTTTCTTCCAGGAATCACAAGATTAGTAAGAATATAAGAAATAGGAGCAGGAATAGGCCATTTGGCCCCTCAAGTCTGCTCCGTTGTTCAATAAGATCATGGCTGATCTGATCATGGACTCAGCTCCACTTCCCTACCGCTCCCCATAACCCTTTACTCCCTTATCACTCAAAAATCTGTCTATCTCCGCCTTAAGTATATTCAATGACCCAGCCTCCAGAGCTCTCTGGGGCAGAGAATTCCATAGATTTACAACCCTCAGAAGAAATTTCTGCTCATCTCAGTTTTAAATGGGCAGCCCCTCATTCTGAGACTATGTCCCCTAGTTTTAGTTTCCCCTGAGTGGAAATATTCTCTCTGCATCCCCCTTGTTGAGCCCCCTCGTTATCTTATAAGTTTCAATAAGATCATCTCATTCTTCTGAACTCCAATGAGTATAGGCCCAATCTACTCAACCTATCTTAAGTTAACCCCCTCATCTCCAAAATCAACCTAGTGAACCCTCTCTGAACAGCCTCCAATGCAAGTATATCCTTCTTTAAATACTGAGATCAAAACTGTTCACAGTATTCCAGGTGTGGCCTCACCAATACCCTGTACAGATGTAGCAGGACTTCTCTGCTTTTATACTCTATCCCCCTTGCAATAAAGGCCAACATTCCATTTGCCTTCCTGATTACTTGCTGTACCAGCATACTCACTTTTTGTGTTTCACTTTTTGGGTCTCTCTGTACTGCAGCACTGCAATGTTTCTCCATTTAAATTATAATTTGCTTTTCTATTATTTCTGCCAAAGTGAATAATCTCACATTTTCCCACATTATACTTCATCTGCCAAATTTTTGCCCACTCACTTAGCCTGTCTATATCCCTTTGCAGATTTTTTTGTGTCCTCCTCACAACTTGCTTTCCCTCCCATCTTTGTATCATCAGCAAACTTGGCTACATTACACTCAATCCCTTCATCCAATTCATTAATATAGATTGTAAATAGTTGAGGACCCAGCACCTGATCCCTGCGGCACCCCACTAGTTACTGTTTGCCAACCTGAGAATGACCCATTTATCCCGACTCTCCGTTTTCTGTTAGTTAGCCAATCCTCTATCCATGCTAATTTATTACCCCCATGAACTTTTATCTTGTGCAGTAACCTTTTATGTGGCACCTTATCAAATGCCTTCTGGAAATCCAAATACACCACATCCAATGGTTCCTCCTTATCCACCCTGCTCATTACATCCTCAAAGAACTCCAGCAAATATGATTTCTCTTTCGTAAAACCATGCTGACTCTGCTTGATTAAATCATGCTTTTCCAAATGTCCCGCTACTGCTTCCTTAATAATGGACTCCAGCATTTTCCCAACGACAGATGTTAGGCTAACTAGTCTATAGTTTCCTGCTTTTTGTCTGCCTCCTTTTTTAAATAGGAGCATTATATTTATGGTTTTCCAATCCGCTGGGACCGACCCAGAATCTAGGGAATTTTGGTAGATTATAACCAACGCATCCACTATCACTGCAGCCACTTCTCTTCAGACCCCAGGATGTAAGGCAACGGGTCCAGTGGACTTGTCCACCTTTAGCCCCATTATTTTACCGACTACTACTTCATTAGTGATAGTGATTGTATTAAGTTCCTCCCTCCTTATAGTCCCTTGATTATCCACTATTGGGATATTTTTAGTGTCTTCTACCGTGAAGACCGATACAAAATATTTTTTCAATGTCTCTGCCATTTCCCTATTTCCCATTATTAATTCCCCAGTCTCATCCTCCAGGGGACCAACATTTACTTTAGCCACTCTTTTCCTTTTTATATACCTGTAGAAACTCTTACTATCAGTTTTTATATTTCGTGCTACATGCGTCAGAACAATGCAGGGATATCCAACATGCTTCCTTTCCATTTTATTTCAGGGAAAAAGCTAAAACGCATAAGTGTACTTGGCAGTAATGATGAATTTCTAAATGAATGACGGATGTGAGTACTGAAGACATGATTTATTCTGGAAATATCTGCTGCCCTTTCCCACCTCACAATGTTGATGTTTAATACCTTATTTAACACATTCTAGATTTTGAAGAGTCTACTGTAATTCTGCCTTAGCTTCTCATGAAAGGGTTACTGATACTTTAACTATTAAAATCAGAGTTGTGGATTCATTCTGTTAACTAAACCCATTCACAATACACAGCTTATATAATCTCACCCAGCAGTAACTTCTACATTCACAAGACAAAATGGCTCACTGCCTCTGTCTCTGAGTCTCTGCAGTTCAGAGGCAATTGGAGTCATATGGATCAAGAGAATGTTGATTCAATATTTAAAATAATTTTTATTCTCGAGTAACGACAGGAGGAATAAGAATGAGTCAACATCTGAAATCAGTTCTGATGAAGGGTCAAGCTGAACCCATGACCTGTTCTTTTAGATGCTGATCCACATGTGGTCTATTTTTAAAACTTTAAAACAGATGAAGCATTCATTACTGGCCATAAATGTTAACATCTGTTAAAATGATGGACTGTGGAATATCACACGAACATAGGAACAAGAAAACCTGTTCTGTTATTCAGCTAGATCATGGCTGATCTGTACCTTAACTCAATCAACCCTCCTTGGTTCCATAACCCTGAATACCCTTATCTTAGAAAAATCTATCAATCTCAGTCTTGAACTGTTCACTTGACCCCCTCCCCCTCCCAGCCTCAACAGCTTTTGGGGGAAGAGTTCCAGATTTCCACTACCCTTTGTGTGAAGAAGTGATTCCTGACATCACCCCTGAACCACCTAGCTCTAATTTTAATGTTCTGTCCCCTTGTTCTGGACTCTTATCACAGGAAATAGTTTCTCTCTACCCTATCAAATCCTTTAATCATCTTAAACACTTCAATTAGATTGCTCCTTAATCTTCTATATTCAAGGAAATACAAGTGTAGTCTCTGCAATCTGTCCTAATAATTTAACCATTTTAACCTCAGTAATAATCTGGTGATTCTGCACTGTGCACCCTCCAAGGCAAATTTATCCTCCGAGGTGCAGTGCCCCGAATTGATCGCATCCTCCAGATGGGACGTAACCAGAGCTTTATATAACTAAAATATAACTTTCACCCTGTTGGATTCCAGCCCTCTTGAGATAAAGGCCAACATTCCACTTGCCTTTATAAATCTCTCTGTTCTTCACCATTCCTAGCTTGCCATTTAGAAAATACTCTCATCTATCTTCCTTGGGGCCAAAGTGGATGACCTCACAACTTTTCCACGTTGAACTACATTGGCTCCCAGTTAAGCACCACCTTGATTTTAAAATTCTTATCCTTGTTTTCAAATCACTCCATGGCCTCGCCCCTCCCGATCTCTCTAACCTTCACTCGCCCCACAACCCCCCAAGATATCTGGTCTCCTCCAATTTTTACCTATTGCGCAACCCCAGTTTTACTCGTTCCACTACTGGCGGCCGTGCCTTCAGCTGCCGAGGCCCTATGGTCTGGAATTCTCTCCCTAAACCTCTCCACCTCTCTTTCCTCCATTAAGATACTCCTTAAAAGCCACCTCTTTCTGCCCTAATCTCCTTCTGTGGCTCACTGTCAAATCTTGTTTGTTAACGCTCCTGTGACGTGCCTTGGCACATTTTATGATGTTAAAGGTACTATATAAGTTGTTACTGAACTCCATCTGCCACAGTTTTGCCCCCTCACTGTCCCTTTGCAATTTCTGCTCTCATCAACGCTATTTACTGTGCCACCTAACTTGGTATCGTCAGCAAACTTCGATATATGGCTCTCTCTCTCTCTCTCTCTCTCTCTCTCTCTCTCTCTCTCTCTCTTCTTCCAAGTCATTTATAGATATAGTGAAATACATGTGAATGTATTAAATGTTCATTTGCTCTTATTGCCAGCTGTAAGTTCCAACCTAGATCACGCTTTTGACCCAGTCATAAAGATGTATTTCCTTGTACTGGAAATAAAGATCGTTGCACAGTAGAATTATTAACGACAAATGTGTTTTTTAGGTACGGGCACGAGTAGATGAATTTTCTGCTGTCGGTAGCACAGTACAGACCCTGACAGCAGTCTATTCTATTCTTGTTGATTATTTATGTTACTCCTCACATTTCCTTGCAGTTGTTAGCCACTCTAACACTCCTGGTTACTTCACAGTAGCAAACGGGGCTCGTATCAGAAGCACAAACAAACTGAAAACAACTTTCAAATTTACACAACTTATTGTTGTCACAATTCTCTCTCAAACAGGCCATGAGCCCTTGTCCCAGCAATACACTGTTCTTAAAAAGTTCTAAATAAGGGAATCATTGTTTTATAAAATGTAAGTGAAAGTACACCACTCCCAATGTTGTTTCTAAACCATGGCCATTTTTAAAATGTAGTGACTGCATTCACACGAGGAGCATTCTCCTCTTGCATCAAAATAATTAACTGCAATCAAACTTGAAGAAATAAACTTTTATGTAAGACGACAACCGAACATGCCGCAGAATATTCCTTCAAGTTTAAAAAAAAAAATTGCATTTTAGCAACGTTTTGTAACTTGGGATGAATGCTATACAAACACAACTAGCTCTGTTGCTCAGGAGGGCAGGAAAAAGAGTGGGAGAGCGATCGTGATAGGGGATTCAATTGTAAGGGGAATAGATAGGCGTTTCTGCGGCCGCAACCGAGACTCCAGGATGGTATGTTGCCTCCCTGGTGCAAGGGTCAAAGATGTCTCTGAGTGGGTGCAGGACATTCTGAAAAGGGAGGGAGAACAGCCAGTTGTCGTGGTGCACATTGGTACCAACGACATAGGTAAATAAAAGGGATGAGGTCCTGTGAGACGAATTTAAGGAGCTAGGAGCTAAATTAAAAAGTAGGACCTCAAAAGTATAATCTCAGGATTGCTACCAGTGCCACGTGCTAGTCAGAGTAGGAATCGCAGGATAGCGCAGATTGAGCAGTGGTGCAGCAGGGAGGGATTCAAATTCCTGGGGCATTGGAACCAGTTCTGGGAGAGGTGGGACCAGTACAAACCGGACGGTCTGCACCTGGGCAGGGCAGGACCGGAACCAATGTCCTCGGGGGAGTGTTTGCTAGTGCTGTTGGGGAGGAGTTAAACTAATATGGCAGGGGGATGGGAACCAATGCAGGTAGACAGAGGGAAATAAAATGGAGACAGAAGCAAAAGACAGAAAGGAGATGAGCAAAAGTGGAGGGCAGAGAAACCCAAGGCAAAAAACAAAAAGGGCCACTACAGCAAAATTCTAAAGGGTCAAAGTGTAATAAGAAGGCAAGCCTGAAAGCTCGGTGCCTCAATGCAAGGAGTATTCGGAACCCAGGAGAGGGCTCTGAGCTAGTTAGAGTGGGTGAGAGCGCAGATGAACAGGACCCCAAGAAAGAATGCAAAAGGCAGGAGGCAACAGAGCAGAGTAGCACTGGGATAAGTGGAAACCACAAGATTATAGAAAGGGACAATATGTATGAATATAAAGGGGCTGCAGGAGGGGTCAAAACTAAAAATCATGGTGTAAAAACTAGTATTAAAACACTCTACTTAAACGCACGCAGCATTCGAAAGAAAGTAAATGAGTTGACGGCACAAATCTTTACAAATGGGTATGATTTGGTGGCCATTACAGAAACGTGGTTGCAGGGTGGCCAAGACTGGGAATTAAACATACAGGGGTATCTGACAATTGGGAAGGATAGACAAGAAGGGAAAGGAGGTGGGGTAGCTCTGTTAATAAAGGATGATATCAGGGCAGTTGTGAGAAATGATATTGGCTCTAATAAACAAAATGTTGAATCATTGTGGGTGGAGATTAGAGATAGTAAGGGCGTAGTTGAAAGGCCCCCAAATAATAACTTCACGGTGGGGCGGACAATAATCAAGGGAATAATGGAGGCATGTGAAAAAGGAACGGCAGTAATCATGGGGGATTTTAACCTACATATCGATTGGTCAAATCAAATCGCACGGGGTAGCCTGGAGGAGGAATTCATAGAATGCATACGAGATTGTTTCTTAGAACAGGATGTTACAGAACCTACAAGGAAGCAAGCTATCGTAGATCTGGTCCTGTGTAATGAGACAGGAATAATAAACGATCTCCTAGTAAAAGATCCTCTCGGAATGAGTGATCACAGTATGGTTGAATTTGGAACAAAGAAATGGCAGACCAATTGAACAAGTACTTTGGTTCGGTATTCACTAAGGAGGACACAAGCAACCTTCCGGATAGAAAAGGGGTCAGAGGGTCTAGTAAGAAGGAGGAACTGAGGGAAATCCTTATTGGTCGGGAAATTGTGTTGGGGAAATTGATGGGATTCAAGGCCGATAAATCCACCGGGCCTGATGGACTGCATCCCAGAGTACTTAAGGAGGTGGCCTTGGAAATAGCGGATGCATTGACAGTCATTTTCCAACGTTCCATAGACTCTTGATCAGTTCCTATCGAGTGGAGGGTAGCCAATGTAACCCCACTTTTTTTAAAAAAGGAGGGAGAGAGAAAACCGGGAATGATAGACCGGTCAGCCTGACATCGGTAGTGGGTAAAATGATGGAATCAATTATTAAGGATGTCATAGCAGTGCATTTGGAAAGAGGTGACATGATAGGTCCAAGTCAGCATGGATTTGTGAACGGGAAATCATACTTGACAAATCTTCTGGAATTTTTTGAGGATGTTTTCAGTAGAGTGGAGAAGGGAGAACCAGTTGATGTGGTGAATTTGGACTTTCAGAAGGCTTTCGACAAGGTCCCACACAAGAGATTAATGTGCAAAGTTAAAGCACATGGGATTGGGGTAGTGTGCTGACGTGGATTGAGAACTAGTTGGCAGACAGGAAGCAAAGAGCAGGAGTAAATGGGTACTTTTCAGAATGGCAGGCAGTGACAAGTGGGGTGCCGCAAGGTTCTGTGCTGGGGCCCCAGCTGTTTACATTGTACATTAATGATTTAGACGAGGGGATTAAATGTAGTATCTCCAAACTTGTGGACAACACTAAGTTGTGTGGCAGTGTGAGCTGCGAGGAGGATGCTATGAGGCTGCAGTGTGACTTGGATAGGTTAGGTGAGTGGGCAAATGCATGGCAGATGAAGTATAATGTGGATAAATGTGAGGTTATCCACTTTGGTGGTTAAAAATAGAGAGATGGACTGTTATCTGAATGGTGACAGATTAGGAAAAGGGGAGGTGCAACGAGACCTGGGTGTCATGGTACATCAGTCATTGAAGGTTGGCATGCAGGTACAGTAGGCGGTTAAGAAAGCAAATGGCATGTTGGCCTTCATAGCGAGGGGATTTGAGTACAGGGGCAGGGAGGTGTTACTACAGTTGTACAGGGCCTTGGTGAGGTCACACCTGGAGTAGTGTGTCCAGTTTTGGTCTCCTAATTTGAGGAAAGACATTCTTGCTATTGAGGGAGTGCAGTGAAGGTTCACCAGACTGATTCCCGGATGGTGGGACTGACATATCAAGAAAGACTGGATCAACTGGGCTTGTATTCACTGGAGTTCAGAAGAATGAGAGGGTATCTCATAGAAACATTTAAAATTCTGATGGGTTTAGACAGGTTAGATGCAGGAAGAATGTTCCCAATGTTGGGGAAGTCCAGAACCAGGGGTCACAGTCTAAGGATAAGGGGTAAGCCATTTAGGACCGCGATGAGGAGAAACTTCTTCACCCAGAGAGTGGTGAACCTGTGGAATTCTCAACCACAGAAAGTTGTTGAGGCCAATTCACTAAATATATTAAAAAAGGAGTTAGATGAAGTCCTTACTACTAGGGGGATCAAGGGGTATGGCGAGAAAGCAGGAATGGGGTACTGAAGTTGCATGTTCAGCCATGAACTCATTGAATGGCGGTGCAGGCTAGAAGGGCCGAATGGCCTACTCCTGCATCTATTTTCTATATTTTGTATGTAATACAGATTGAGGGTGAGGAAGTAGTGTCTCAAACGAGCGTACTATGCTTAAACAAAGGGGACTACAGTGGGATGAGGGCAGAGTTGGCTAAAGTAGACTGGAAACACAGACTAAATGGTGGCACAATTGAGGAACAGTGGAGGACTTTTAAGGAGCTCTTTCATCGTGCTCAACAAAAATATATTCCAGTGAAAAAGAAGGGCGGTAAGAGAAGAGATAACCAAGGAAATAAAGGAGAGTATCATATTAAAAACCAATGCGTATAAGGTGGCCAAGGTTAGTGGGAAACTAGAAGATTGGGAATATTTTAAACGACAGCAAAGAATGACTAAGAAAGCAATAAAGAAAGGAAAGATAGATTACGAAAGTAAACTTGCGCAAAACATAAAAACAGATAGTAAAAGCTTTTACCGATATATAAAACGGAAGAGAGTGACTAAAGTAAATGTTGGTCCCTTAGAAGATGAGAAGGAGGATTTAATAATGGGAAATGTGGAAATGGCTGAGACCTTAAACAATTATTTTGCTTCGGTTATCACAGTGGAAGACACAAAAACCATGCCAAAAATTGCTGATCACGGGAATGTGGGAAGGGAGGACCTTGAGACAATCACTATCACTAGGGGGGTAGTGCTGGACAGGCTAATGGGACTCAAGGTAGACAAGTCCCCTGGTCCTGATGAAATGCATCCCAGGGTCTTAAAAGAGATGGCGGAAGTTATCGCAGATGCATTCGTTATAATCTACCAAAATTCTCTGGACTCTGGGGAGGTACCAGCGGATTGGAAAGCAGCTAATGTAACGCCTCTGTTCAAAAAAGGGGGCAGACAAAAGGCAGGAAACTATAGGCCGGTTAGTTTAACATCTGTAGTGGGGAAAATGCTTGAAGCTATCATTAAGGAAGAAATAGCGGGACATCTAGATAGGAATAGTGCAATCAAGCAGACGCAACATGGATTCATAAAGGGGAAATCACGTGTAACTAATTTACTGGAATTCTTTGAGGATATAACGAGCATGGTGGATAGAGGTGTACCGATGGATGTGGTGTATTTAGATTTCCAAAAGGCATTCGATAAGGTGCCCCACAAAAGGTTACTGCAGAAGATAAAGGTACGCAGAGTCAGAGGAAATGTATTAGCATAGATCGAGAATTGGCTGGCTAAAAGAAAGCAGAGAGTCGGGATAAATGGGTCCTTTTCGGGTTGGAAATCGGTGGTTAGTGGTGTGCCACAGGGATTGGTGCTGGGACCACAACTGTTTACAAAATATACATAGATGACTTGGAAGAGGGGACGGAGTGTAGTGTAACAAAATTTGCAGATGACACAAAGATTAGTGGGAAAGCGGGTTGTGTAGAGGACACAGAGAGGCTGCAAAGAGATTTAGATAGGTTAAGCGAATGGGCTAAGGTTTGGCAGATGGAATACAATGTCGGAAAATGTGAGGTCATCCACCTTGGGGGAAAAAAAACAGTAAAAGGGAATATTATTTGAATGGGGAGAAATTACAACATGCTGCGGTGCAGAGAGACCTGGGGGTCCTTGTGCATGAAACTCTTTTTGGAGTTTATCTGCAAAAACAAAAGACATTAAACCGTGCCACCCTACCTGGGTGACACACCAGACATTTACAAGGCCCTTTTTTTTTCCTTTTTTTGTTTTTTTTTGTGTTTTTCTTTTTTTGGGGTTTTTTTTTGGGCACTAAAATCACAATTTTCCCCAGTGCCCCCTATAAAAGGGAAGGGGGACACTAAAAGCACCGGCAATTAAAACAAATTAAACTTTAAAACGTAAAATCAAATTAAAATTTGGTTGCCGGGCGTGATGATGCACTCCAGTCCCTCCGGTGCCCACCTCTCGCGGAAGGCCGCGAGCGTACCGGTGGACACCGCGAGCTCCATCTCCAAGGACACCCTGGACCGGATGTAAGAGCGGAAGAGAGGCAGGCAGTCAGGTTGAACGACCCCCTCGACCGCCCGCTGCCTGGACTGGCTGATGGCACCCTTGGCCGTGCCCAGGAGCAGTCCTACGAGGAGGCCTTCGGACCTACCCGCTCCCCTCCGCACAGGGTGCCCAAAAAAGCTGCTTTTTCGTTTGGGAATTGAACCCGGTTCTCCCACGTAACAGGCGGGGATATTCACCACTAGACAGACGAGCATGAATCCCAAAAAGTTAGTTTGCAGGTGCAGCAGGTAATCAGGAAGGCGAATGGAATGTTGGCCTTCATTGCGAGAGGGATGGAGTACAAAAGCAGGGAGGTCCTGCTGCAACTGTACAGGGTATTGGTGAGGCTGCACCTGGAGTACTGTGTGCAGTTTTGGTCACCTTAAGGAAGGATATACTATCCTTGGAGGGGGTACAGAGACGATTCACTCGGCTGATTCCGGAGATGAGGGGGTTACCTTATGATGATAGATTGAGTAGACTGGGTCTTTACTTGTTGGAGTTCAGAAGGATGAGGGGTGATCTTATAGAAACATTTAAAATAATGAAAGGGATAGACAAGATAGAGGCAGAGAACTTGTTTCCACTGGTCAGGGAGACTTGAACTTGGGGGCACAGCCTCAAAATATGGGGGAGCCAATTTAAAAACGAGTTGAGAAGGAATTTCTTCTCCCAGAGGGTTGTGAATCTGTTGAATTCTCTGCCCAAGGAAGCAGTTGAGGCTAGCTGATTGAATGTATTCAAATCACAGATATAGATTTTTAACCAATAAGGGAATTTAGGGTTATGGGGAGCGGGCGGGTAAGTGGAGCTGAGTCCACGGCCAGATCAGGCTCGAGGGGCTAGATGGCCTACTCCTGTTCCTAATTATGTTCTTAAGCTTCTGAGATTTGCAGGTACATCAGCTCGTCTGCTTTATGATGAGTGACTCACCTGGGAAGATACATTAAAATTCTCACTGTTGAGTGTGCAGTCAGCCGTGGTTCTGTGGTAGTGCTCATCCCTGTCACAAGGTTGTGGCTTCAAGCTCCACTCAGCAGACTTGACCAAATAATCTAGGTTGACACAGGGAACGGTAGCATAGTGGTTGAGTTACAGAAGCCTGGATGAATAATCCGGTGACAAGAGTTCAAATCTCACCTCGGCAGCTGTAGAATTTAAATTCAGTTAAATTTTTAAGAATAAATAAAATGTGGAATAAAAAGCTAGTGTCCGTAATGGTGACCAACGAAACTAGCGGATTGTTGTAAAAACCCATCTGGTTCACTATTGTCCTTTCGGGATGGAAATCTGCCGTCCTTACCCGATCTGGCCTATATGTAACTCCAGATTCACTCTTAACTGCCCTCTGAAATGGCCTGGCAAGCCACTCAGTTGCTACAGAAAACAAACGTTGACTCCGGACCCCATGATGTCTCATGGTTCAGGTCAAGCGTCGACCAGGAAACCTCCTGCTGATTACCACCTACAGTCTACCCTCAGCTGATGAACATCACTCGGAAGAAGCACTTCCTCCATGTTGAACACCACTTGGAAGAAGCACTGAGGGTAGCAAGGGCACAGACTGTACTTTAGATGGGGGACTTCAATATTCATCACCAAGAGTGGCTCGATAGTATCACTACTGACTGAGCTGGCCGAGTTCTGTAGGTCATAGCTGCCAGATTGGGTCTGTGGCAAGTGGTGAGAGAACCAACAGGAGGGAAAAACCTACTTGACTTTGTGCTCACCAACCTACCTGTCGCAGATGAATCTGTCCATGACAGCGTTGGTGGCAGTGATCACCGCACAGTCATTATGGAGACAAAGTGCCGTCTTCACACGGAGGACACGCTCCATCGTCTTGTGTAGCACTACCACTGCTAAATGAGATAGATTCAGAACAGATCTAGCAGCTCAAAACTGGGCATCCATGAGGCGTTGTGGGCCATCAACAGCAGCAGAATTGTATTCCACCACATTTTGTAACCTCATGGTCATTATAATCCCTCATTCTACCATTACCATCAAGTCAGGGGACCAACTGTGGTTCAATAAGGAGTGCAGAAGGGCATGCCAGGAGCAGCACCAGGAGTATCTAAAAATGAGGTGCCAACTTGGGGGAGCTGCAACACAGGACTACATACATGCTAAACAGCGGAAGCAGAATGCTATAAACAGAGCTAAGTGATCCCACAATCAATGGATCAGATCAAAGATACTGCCACATTGTGTATTGGTGTTGTATATTTGTAGTTCATCTTTTGTTCAATAAATTCCTTTAATCAAGTTGTGAAGCTCTGCTGCTTTTGGAAGATGGAAGAAAATTCATGTACAAGTACAGGATAGATCTAGTAACTAAAATAATTAAAGGTTTTCTGTTCATTGTCTTGGGTAAGCTCTCGGAAGCATATTTGGATGTCGGGGCCCTGAAAGATAATCCACAGCAATATCTAGAAGTTACAAAGCAGAAGCAGGCCGTTTGGCCCAACCAGTCCGTGCCAGTGTTTGTTCTCCACATGAACAAATAGTTCTCATCATATTTACTCACTCTGTTCCCATATTCCTTCATGCCCTTTTCCTTCATCCACCCATCCAATCTAATCTTGAATGTTGACAGTTGACAGCTTTTGCCTCGAGCACCAAACCCCGAAGTGAATTCCACGTTCTTTAAACTCTTGAGAAGTTTCTCCTCTCTGAATTTCTTACAATGAATCTTATATTAAAGATACAGATCAGCCATGATCTAATTGAAGGGCCAGGCTCAAGGGGCTGAATGGCCTACACCTCTTCCTCTGCTCTTTGTATCCGTGGCTCCTTGTTCTTGACCCCTAAAAAGTAGTCTGAAGACTGTAGGGAGAGGGCATTCCATGAGTAGTCTTAAAAATACAGAAGCTGAAGTTTCCAGAATGAGGTGGTTCATCTTCCATCGCCCCACACAAATAAAATAAAAATAACTTTCTTTTCCCTGCCAGTTTTCTTCCCCTTTATTCCTTGTTAGTACATGTTCCATGGGTGCTGGCAATAAATTTCCCATTCTTCATCCGTGTGCCTCAAACCTGGTAGCCTATTTGACTGACACCTTTGTCTGCACATATACACTTTGAGGAGGGGTTACTCGACACTATTGAACCGTGGTTGATTTCTGATCAGTCGCTCTTCTCCCCCACCCCCACTCCCGCTCTAAATTTGGCGTGTGAAAGCCATTTTTAATGCCGAATGTCACTGGATGAGATGAGCTCACAAACAAACTGAGAATCCACCCCGGGCCCTTCGTGGTCTGCATGTCGTGTGCGGAAGGTTGGATGGAGCCGTAGGTCTTGTCATTGTTCATATGTTAACCAATCATCGGAGGAGATTTGTTCCTTTTTCTTGTCACAATTTAACCTGGATTGACGCATGTTTCTGTCAGTACAGATCCTGTTTTTTTCCGATCGTTTGATTTTTTAATTAGATGAGTTATAAGTAAGGAATGTCAGGCTGCACTTGTGACTTTGTATAGCTGCCCGAGGAGCTTGCTGGATCTTTCAGTGCTTGGGGGATCAAGTTAATCTGACGTGAAATGGCACAAAGGAACTGAATTAACCAACCTGCCAGAGTTTAACAGATTGACTGCTAGTTCTTGATGGAGAATGTCGACATGACATTTTCCAGCTGGCTAACATGTGTTTTTAGTTTGTGTGTCTAACCCCTTTTGTGTGACCAAGAATGATGAGAATAGTCAATAGTTTAAATCTGCGCAGTGGTGACTATTTTTAGGTTTTGTTACATTGCATTTATACTTATTTTGGAGTTAAAATGATGGACTAAAGCAGCATAGATCATTGAACACTATGTGGTGGTAAGATCGGGGCCCAGGAGAGGTGAGAGTTCGGGGCCCAGAAGAGGCGAGGGCCCAGGGGCAGCACGGGCCAGCCCACACTGCGATATGTGTGCAGACTAGCTCCGTGCAGCTGAGCTGGTCTCCAGTCGTCTTGGTTAATCCTGGACCAAGACCTAGCTTTGTCAAGCCCATGTGGTGGCTGGTGTCTAACGGTCACCACAGGTTAAAAAATCCACGCACAGTCATTTTCCACCCTTCAAGATTTAGTTCGGACCTGGAATATTAGGTCCTTCATTGAAACACCAGTGAACTTTTTGAACTGGAAGCAAGTCATCCTCGATTCGAGGGACTGCCTATGATGATGATGATGATGTGGAGGTACAAGCATATTGCTGTCTGCAGAATCCTAATCTTGTGGGGAAAATTGTGGTTGGAGGCTTCCTTCGGATGAACTGCTCCAACCCGAAAAAATTTTCCGAAAATACCTGGTGCTCCCAGAGGAATGTAGGATTCTGGTCGGAGGCCTAGTTTCGCAGTTCAGCTTAAGGGAACATGTCTTCCAGGTACGTATTCATATCCTGAGATCACGTGGGCCTGGACCACCAATGGACATCTAATATTTTCAGTGATAATAGGAACTCCATTTGTACGTTCTGAATCCGAAATTCCGAAAACCGGACATTTCGGCAAGTGGTGAGGAGCAGCAGGCGGCGAGCTCCGAAATCTGGCAAAACCCGAAATCCGGCACAGATTTAGTCCCAAGGATTCCAGATTTCAGATGTTGTACCTGTTTTACTATCAGTGAGAATACCCCCAAAAATCAAGAAACACAACACACATTTTTTTTTAAACTCACAAATTTAAAATTAATTAAAATTGAATGTAATTAAATGTTTCAGAAAAAAACATGTTTTTGAATGTTTTTGAATGTTTTTAATGCTTAATGGGGTTAAAAATAAACTTACTTTGTTATGTATTTAACCCTTTGTAACTTGCATTACACCTGACCACCAGAGGGCCCACGTGTTGGAGTCCCAAGGGATCCCAGCATCCCTTGGGAGCACAGTATATAAGCAGGCCACCTACGAGTTACCTGCACTCTGGAACCTTAATAAAGTAGCTAAGGTCACACTTGCTCATTACACACAGTACTCAGTCTCACCATTTATTATGAGTACAACAACCTTAATGGACAGCGTTTTTAATATAAAAATGTGATTACATTTATTTTTTTCTATGTTTTAAAACTCTTATGCTGGTTAAAAAGTAGGGCTATACGCCTGCTTTTACCAGGCAGAAGAGTTTGAAGGACATTCGCTGGGCAAGAGTTGGGTAAATAGCCCAAATCTTTGCCCCGGGGATGCCTGTGATCTATCAAAAAAAAGCTCTCTGCGCGTGCGCATTGCGCGTTGAGTACCAGCATCGGACACTCCCAATGAGGCTGTAATCTTCGGCCAACTAAACCTCGGAGAAATGTGCCAGTTTTTTTCCAGCGCAGTAACTTAAACTTCTAAAATGCTCATTATGTCAAAGTGAAGTTTTATAAATTATAAAATTCTCCCTGTCCTCAGGTTTGCTGCTTTTTCTGGCCAATTTATATGCCTCTTTCTTGGATTTAACATTATCCTTAATTTCCCTTGTCAGCCACAGTTCAGCCACCTTCCCCGTTTTATTTTTACTCCAGACGGATGTACTGGTGGATATCGAGTGGCCACTGAGCTGGGAGGAAGAGGGTGTTAGGGTCTGGTTGAAGGCAGGAAGGGAGATGGCAAGGTGGTGATGTTGAGGGAGGGTGATCAATGCTGATTGGTGGGGACAAAGTAGTTCAAGGAACAGCTGTAGATGGAGCAGGAAATGAGAAGTTGGATGGTGCTGGAGGACCAGAGAATGCACATCGAAACATAGGGCTATAAAAATGATAGAGATAGGTGGAGGCCAGAATCTTAAAGTTCATTCCTTGGGACACAAGCTTAGGCCTTGGTATGGGTGAGGACATGGGGTGCAGCATTCCAGATGACTTGTAGTGTGTGTATGAGAAGTGGGGAGGTATGAAAGGAGAACATTTCATTGGCATATGGGAAGGCAGTGCTGTAGGAATGGCCTTCCCATGAACTGCAATGGCACCAATGTCCATATAGAGTGGGTAAATGGAGCAGCAGGGGAAGGACACCCCACCCCCACCACACGGCAGTAATTTTGCCCCTGCCTAATCCTGACTGGAAAAACAATGACCCAAGTGCTCATAACTAAAATTGACTGCCGGCCAGAGATGAAAGGGAAACCACAACCGGGACTGTCACACAAGTTGGACCAGTAGAAATCTGACCTTAATTCCTAATGGAATCTCGGGTACTGCGCCAGCATTTCCTAACCCAGAAAGATCGTATCTAGAAGCAGTGACTCCCCCCCCGGAAAATAAATAGTGGGATGATCAGCCCGCCACTAAATAAACCCATAGGTCTGAACCAATAAAGAACCCCCCCACCGGCCCCCTGCTGACGAAGCATGAAGCCCAACTTTGCCAAACTTTTTCTCTTGCCCACTCCTCTCCCAAAGACCACTGAGATGGCACACTCACCACAGATAATCCACTGAAATGGAGAAGACCAAGTAGAGATTTAACAGAGGCTTTTAAAATGAGAGATTTTTGTTGGAGTCCGTCGGATAAGACAGTTTGCTCAAGTTGTGGAGTTTGTCACCGGTTGAAGAGAGGGGTTTGAAGAAATGTCTTTAAGCAGAGGGTTGTTGCAGTGTGTTCGAACATAAGTTGAGTTGTAGTTGAGACCATGACACTTTCATCTTTTAAAGGAAAATTGGATAACTGATTGAAGCAGAGAAAGATACAGGGAGAAAGTAGAGCAATGGGATTCATTTTGGATTGCTTTAACTAAGAGCCAGCACATGTATAATGGGCTGTGCTGTAAACTTCTCTAGGCCTAAGTTAGCTGTGCGATGATAAAAGCATGGATCAGGGTTGGGGGAGAGGTAGTGTTTGAGGTGGATGTGAAAGAAATCAGTCTTGGTGTTGAATGATACAGCAAGATTCTGTATCTCCCTGATAAGTAAACTGGGAAGTGGAGAAAAGACCAGAGGTAATTAAATATCTAATTCTAGGATTCAAAGAGGGTGTCTTTGGTTTCACTGACAAATTGGAGGAAATTTTGGCTGAACCAGAACTGTCAGATGGCAGCAGTTGTTGGGCTGATGGAAGAGATGGGGAGGTTGAACTGAATGTCATCACCTCATCCTATGGTACTGATAGTACTTGTTTGGAGGAAGGATGTCTCGCACTCTGACACTCGTGCTCTCGCTCGCTCTCTCGCAGGTGCTGGTAATTTGGAATACTTCCATTTTCCAAATATTAACAAAATAAAGTTGATAATTAGAAGCTTTCTGTTTGCTTTCAATTTTCAACTAACTTGTTTTCTAAATTCATATTGGGAGGAGGAAAGCTGCCCAAAAGATAGGTAGGAGGGAGATGATTAATAACCTAGACTAAGTTAGAGAGCATAAAATCCTTGCCTCCACGCATACAATAAATAAATATAAATAAAATCAATACAGAAGGGAATAGTGCCAGAGGACTGACAGACAGATAATGTTCCTATATTCAAAAAGGGAGATGGAACAAATCCAGAGCACTATAGACCAGTTCGCTTAACGGTGGTGGTATGAAAGATATTGAAATAGAAAAACAATGTGAAACCGAAAATATAATAAAGAACACTCAGCTTGGATTTCAAACGGGTAGGTCATGCTTGACAAACCTTAATAAATTCTTTGAAGTAACGGAGTAGACAAGGGCAATGCAGTGGGCGTAATGTAGAGGGACTTTCAAAAGCCTTTATAAGGTTGCATAGTGGACTCATGACGAAGGTCAGAGCATGTGGTGTTTGGAGACAAGTAGTAGAATGGATTGTGAACTGCCTACAAAACAGTCGAGATTAAAGGTAGTTACTCATAGATTGGTGAAAGGTAGGAAGCGGTGTTCCACAGGGATCGGTACTGGGGCCACTAGTGTTCACCGTTTACATAAATGATTTGGACTCTGGAATTGGAAGTACAATATCAAAATTCGCATATGGCATCAAATTGAAGGTGTAGAAATTTACAGCACAGAAGAAGGCCATTTCAGCCCATCGTGTTCACGCCAGCCGACAAAGAGCTGCACGGCCCTTAATCAGCAGCCCTAAAGGTTACATATAAACCTATGAACAATGACGTAAAGGCAAAGAGCACCTAGCCCAACCAGTCCGCCTCGCACAACTGCGACACCCCTTATACTGAAAACATCTACACTCCACCCCAGCCGGAGCCATGTGATCTCCTGGGAGATGCAAAAACCAGATTAAAAACCCAGGCCAATTTAGGGAGAAAAAAAATCTGGGAAAATTCCTCTCCGACCCATCCAGGTGATAGAAACTAGTCCAGGAGATCACCCTGGCCGTATTCTATTCCCTGCAGCACTTACCATTATATCTGCGCCGTCCAACAAAAGGTCATCCAGTCTAATCCCAATTACCAGCTCTCAGTCCGTAACCCTGCAGGTTACGGCACTTCAAGTGCCCATCCAACCATCTCTTAAAAGTTGTGAAGGTTTCTGCATCCACCACTCTTCCAGGCAGCGAGTTCCAGATCCCTACAACCCTCTGCATAAAGAAGCCCCCCCTCAAATCCCCTCCAAACCTTCCACCAACCACTTTAAAACTATGCTCCATCGTAATAGAACCCTCCACCAATGGCAATAAAGCCTTACTATCCACTGTGTCCAGGCCCCTCAATATTTTGTACACCTCAATGAGGTCTCCTCTCAACCTCCTCTGTTCCAATGAGAACAAACCCAGCCTATCCAATCTGTCCTCATAACTAAGATTCTCCATTCCAGGCAGCATCCTAGTAAATCTCCTCTGCACCCTCTCTAGTCCAATCATGTCCTTTCTATAATATGGCGACCAGAACTGCATAAACATAAGAACATAAGAATTAGGAACAGGAGTAGGCCATCTAGCCCCTCAAGCCTGCTCCGCCATTCAACAAGATCATGGCTGATCTGACCGTGGACTCAGCTCCACTTACCCGCCTGCTCCCCGTAACCCTTAATTCCCTTATTGGTTAAAAATCTATCTGTGATTTGAATACATTCAATGAGCTAGTCTCAACTGCTTCCCTGTGCAGAGGATTCTACAGATTCACAACCCTCCAGGAGGAGAAATTCCTGCTCAACTCGGTTCTAAATTGGCTCCCCCGTATTTTGAGGCTGTGTCCCCTAGTTCTCGTCTCCCCGACCAGTGGAAACAACCTCACTGCCTCCATCTTGTCTATCCCTTTCATTATTTTAAATGTTTCTATAAGATCACCCCTCATCCTTCTGAACTCCGAGTAAAGACCCAGTCCACTCAATCTATCATAAGGTAACCCCCTCATCTCCGGAATCAGTCTAGTGAATCGTCTCTGTACCCCCTCCAAAGCTAGTATATCCTTCCTTAAGGGTGACCAAAACTGCACGCAGTACTCCAGGTGCGGCCTCACTAATACCCTGTACAGTTGCAGCAGGACCTCCCTGCTTTTGTACTCCATCCCTCTCACAATGAAGGCCAACATTCCATTCGCCTTCCTGATTACCTGCTGCACCTGCAAACTAACTTTTTGGGATTCATGCACAAGGACCCCCAGGTCCCTCTGCACCGCAGCATGTTGTAATTTCTCCCCATTCAAATAATATTCCCTTTTACTGTTTCTCTCTTTCCCCCCCCCCCTCCCCCCCAAGGTGGATGACCTCACATTTTCCGACATTGTATTCCATCTGCCAAACCTTAGCCCATTCGCTTAACCTATCTAAATCTCTTTGCAACCTCTCTGTGTCCTCTACAAAAATCTATCTAATTTAGCCGACTTACAAATAAAATCGACACCCAAAAAAAAGCCATACCATCTCAGGATATACAAATAGTTGTATATGATCATGCAGTACTCCAGCTGTGGCCTAACCAAAGTATTATACAATTTAAGCATAACCTCCCTGCTCTTATATTCTATGCTTCGGCCAATAAAGGCAAGCATTCCGTATGCCTTCCTAACCACCTTATCCATCTGGCCGCCTACTTTCAGGGATCCGTGGACAAGCACTCCAAGGTCCCTTTGTTCATCTACACTTTTAAGTGGCCCTCCCAAAGTGCATCACCTCACACTTCTCTGAATTAAATTCCATTTGCCACTGTTGTGCCCACCTGACCAGTAGATTGATATCCTCCTGCAGCCCATGACTTTCCTCTTCATTATCAACCACACAGCCAATTTTAGTGTCGTCTGCAAACTTCTTAATCATACTCCCTATATTTAAATCTAAATCGTTGATATATACCACAAAAAGCAAGGGACCTAATACAGAGCCCTGCGGTACCCCACTGGAAACATCCTTCCAGTCACAAAAACATCCATCAGTCATTACCCTTTGCTTCCTACCTCCAAGCCAATTTTGGATCCAACTTGCCACTTTGCTCTGGATCCCATGGGCTTTAACCTTCATGACCAGTCTACCATGTTGGACCTTATCAAAAGCCTTGCTAAAGTCCATATACACTACATCATATGCACTACCCTCATCGACCCTCTTGGTTACCTCCTCAAAAAATTCACTCAGGTTAGTCAAACATGATCTTCCCTTAACAAATCCGTGCTGACTGTGCCTAATTAATCCTTGCCTATCCAAATGCAGATTTATCCTAACTTTCAGGATTTTTTTCCAATAGTTTTCTCACCACTGAGGTTAGGATGACAGGCCTGTAATTACTCGGCCTATCCCTTTTTCCTTTCTTAAACAAGGGTACTATATTAGCAGTCCTCCAATCCTCCGGTACCATGCCCAGATCCAAAGAGGACTGGAAAATGATGGTCAAGGCCTCGGCTATTTCCTCTTTTACATCGCTCAACAGCCTGGGATGCATTTCATCCGGACCTGGGGACTTATCTACTTTCAAAGCTGCTTAAACCCCTTAATACTTCCTCTCACTATATTTATTTCATTCAGAATATCTCACACCTCCTCTATAGCAGTATCTGTATTACCCCTTTCCTTTGTGAAAACAGATGCAAAGTATTCGTTAAGTACCCTACCAACATCTTCCACCTCCACACAATGATTACCCTCATTGTCTCTAATAGGCCCTACCCTTTCTTTAGTTACCCTCTTATTCTTAACATATTTATAGAACATCTTGGGGTTTTCCTTAATTTTACTGGCCAAGAATTTCTCATGCTCTCTCTTCGCATTCCTAATATCCTTTTGAATTTTTCCTCTTAACTTTCTATATTCCTGTAAAGATTCTGAAGTATTTAGCCGTTGATATATGGCATAAGTGCCCATTTTTTCTTAATCCTTCTGTATAAGTCCCTAGACATCCAGGGGGCTCTAGAATTATTTTTCCCAGCCTTTTTCTTTAGCCTGAGCATTCCGGATCTCCTCCTTGAATATCTCCCACTGTTCCGACACTGATTTATCCACAAGTAGCTGTTTCCAGTCCACTACGGCCAAATCATAAGAACATAAGAATTAGGAACAGGAGTAGGCCATCTAGCCCCTCGAGCCTGCTCCGTCATTCAACAAGATCATGGCTGATCTGGCCGTGGACTCAGCTCCACTTACTCGCCCGCTCCCCATAACCCTTAATTCCCTTATTGGTTAAAAGTCTATCTATCTGTGACTTGAATACATTCAGTGAGCTAGCCTCAACTGCTTCCTTGGGCAGAGAATTCCACAGATTCACAACCCTCTGGGAGAAGAAATTCCTTCTCAACTCGGTTTTAAATTGGCTCCCCCGTATTTTGAGGCTGTGGCCCCTAGTTCTAGTCTCCCCGACCAGTGGAAACAACCTCTCTGCCTCTATCTTGTCTATCCCTTTCATTATTTTAAATGTTTCTATTAGATAACCCCTCATCCTTCTGAACTCCGACTATACAGTCTACTCAATCTATCATCATAAGGTAACACCCTCATCTCCAGAATCAGCCTAGTGAATCGTCTCTGTACCCGCTCCAAAGCTAGTATATCCTTAAGTAAGGTGACCAAAACTGCACGCAGTACTCCAGGTGCAGACTCACCAATACCCGATACAGTTGCAGAAGGACCTCCCTGCTTTTGTACTCCACCCCTCTCGCAATGAAGGCCAACATTCCATTCGCCTTCCTGATTACCTGTTGCACCTGAAAACTAACTTTTTGAGATTCATGCACAAGGACCCCCAGGTCCTTCTGCACCGCAGCATGTTGTAATTTCTCCCCATTCAAATAATATTCCCTTTTACTGTTTTTTTTTCCCCAAGGTAGATGACCTCACACTTTCCGACATTGTATTCCATCTGCCAAACCTTAGCCCGTTCGCTTAACCTATCTAAATCTCTTTGCAGCCTCTCTGTGTCCTCTGCACAACCCGCTTTCCCACTAATCTTTGTGTCATCTGCAAATTTTGTTACACTACACTCTGTCCCCTCTTCCAGGTCATCTATGTATATTGTAAACAGTTGTGGTCCCAGCACTGATCCCTGTGGCACACCACTCACCACCGATTTCCAACCCAAAAAGGACCCATTTATCCCGACTCTCTGCTTTCTTTTAGCCAGCCAATTCTCGATCTATGCTAATACATTTCCTCTGACTCTGCGTACCTTTATCTTCTGCAGTAACCTTTTGTGGGGCACCTTATCGAATGCCTTTTGGAAATCTAAATACACCACATCCATCGGTACACCTCTATCCACCATGCTCGTTATATCCTCAAAGAATTCCAGTAAATTAGTTACACATGATTTCCCCTTCATGAATCCATGTTGCGTCTGCTTGATTGCACTATTCCTATCTAGATGTCCCACTATTTCTTCCTTAATGATAGCTTCAAGCATTTTCCCCACTACAGATGTTAAACTAACCGGCCTATAGTTACCTGCCTTTTGTCTGCCCCCTTTTTTAAACAGAGGCGTTACATTAGCTGCTTTCCAATCCGCTGGTACCTCCCCAGAGTCCAGAGAATTTTGGTAGATTATAACGAATGCATCTGCTATAACTTCCGCCATCTCTTTTAATACCCTGGGATGCATTTCATCAGGACCAGGGGACTTGCCTACCTTGAGTCCCATTAGCCTGTCCAGCACTACCCCCCTAGTGATAGTGATTGTCTCAAGGTCCTCCCTTCCCCACATTCCTGTGAGTAGCAATTTCTGGCATGGTTTCTGTGTCTTCCACTGTGAAGACCAAAGCAAAATAATTGTTTAAGGTCTCAGCCATTTCTGCATTTCCCATTATTAAATCCCCCTTCTCATCTTCTAAGGGACCAACATTTACTTTCCTTAACTTAGCAAAATTAGCTTTTTCCGAATTCGTAACTTTTATTCCAGGCCTATTCTTGTCCTTATCCATAACCAACTTGAAGCTGACTGAATTATGGTCACGGACACCCAAGTGCTCCTCCACTAATACCCCTTCATCCTGCCCAGCTTCATTCCCCAAAACTAAATCCAAGACCTCCCCCTCTCGTTTTGGGCGTACTACATACTGACTAAAAAATTTCTCTTGAATGCATCTCAAGAATTCCGCACCCTCTATACCCTTCACACTAAATTTGTCCCAATTAATATTTGGATAGTTAAAATCACCTACTATTATTACCCTATGGTTTTTAGACTTCACAGCAATTTGGCTACATATTTGCTCCTCTTTCTCCCTCCCACTGTTTGGGGGTCTATAATACACCCCAGCAGTGTGATCACCCCTTTTTTATTTTTCAATTTGACCATATGGCCTCATTTGATCCCTCTAACATATCATCCCTCCTCACCACTGTAATACTTTCTTTAATCAGTACTGCAACTCCGCCCCCGTTTTTACACCCCTCTCTATCTTGTCGAAAAAATCCTGTAGCCAGGAATATTGATCTGCCAAACCTGCCCCTCTTTCAGCCATGTTTCTGTAATGGCTATAATGTCACCCTCCCAAGTTTCTACCTATGCTCTTAGCTCATCCGCCTTATTTGCTATACTCCTTGCATTAAAGTATATACCATTCAGCACAGGAAGACCTCCTTGCTTACTACACACTAAGCCCTGTTTCCTCTGTTTTACAGATTCGCTTTCTTGATTCTTGCTATCCAATTTCTGCTTTACTTCCCTCCCTTTTGAATTCGTTCTTAGGTTCCCATTCCCGTGCCAAGCTAGTTTAAACTCTCCCCAACAGCATTAGCAAAACTTCCCGTGAGGATATTGGTCCAGTTTGTTACAGGCCCCATCTCCCCCGGAAGCGGTCCCAATGCCTCAAGAATTTAAAGCCTCCCACCTACACCAATTTTCCAGCCATGTGTTCATCCTCTATCCTTCTGTTCTTATACTCATTAGCATGTGACACCGGTAGTAACCCGGGGATTACTACCTTTGAGGTGCTACCCTTTAATTTTCTTCCTAGCTCCCTAAATTCTTCCTGTAGGACCTCATCCCTCATTTTACCTATATCCCAATATGGACCACGACCTCTAGCTGTTTGTCTTCCCCCTCCAGGATGCCCTGCGTCCGCTCTGTGACATCCTTGACCCTGGCACCAGGGAGGCACAAAACCATTCGGGAGTCACGTCTACAGCCGCAGAAACGCCTGTCTGTTCCCCTAACTATAGAATCCCCTATCACTAGGGCTCTTTTGTTCTTTGTCCCTCCCCCCTGTGCAGCTGAGCCACCCATGGTGCCTTGGAATTGGCTCTGGCTGCACTCCCCAGAGGCACCATCGTCCTTACCAATACTCAGAAGTCAATATCGGTTTGAAAGCGAGATGGACTCACGGGGGGACCCTTGCGCTACCTGCCTAGCACACTTACTACGTCTGGTGGTCACCCACTTCCTCTCTACCTGCACGCCTTTAAGCTGCGGGGTGACCACCTCCTGAAACGTGCTATCCACGTAGCTCTCAGCCTCGTGGATGCACCGTATTGTCTCCACTCGTTGCTCCAGCTCCAAAACGCGGAGCTCAAGCAGTTGAAGCTGGAGACACCTCCTGCACACATGGTTGTCTCGGCTGCGCAAAGCGCCCAGGACTTCCAACATATACCGTAGGATGTGCACACCATGGGACTGAGCTGCACTGCCATCTCTCTAGTTAGACTTATCTAGTTTAAAATCTACTTGAACAGAAATAGAGAAAAGAGAGCTACTCACCGACCTCTGGCCTCCCGAACTCACTGACCTCTGTGGCCTCCCGAACTCACCGACCTCTGTGGCCTCCCGAACTCACCGACCTCTGTGGGCTCCAACCTCCAAACTCCTGACCGCCCTCGGGGCCTCCGAACTCCTGACCGCCCTCTCGAACTCTCGGTAACACTGAGGAAGACTAAATGCAAGACATTAATAAACTTACAGAATGGGCGTGTAATTAACAAATTAATTTCAATACAGATAAGTATGAAGTGGTGCATTTTGGTAGGAGGACTAAGGAGGCCACCTACTCCTTGGAAAATCCAAGTGTAAATATAGAGGCACAAAGGGATTCAGATTCACAAATCATTAAAAGTAACAACTCAAGTTAATATACCATTAAAAAAGTGCAAACAAAGCACTAGGATTCATTTCTAGAGGACTAGAATTCAAAAGCAGAGAGGTTAAGTTAAAGTTATATTGAACCTACTGTGCACCATTCTGGCCTCCATATTACAAGGACATAAAAAGAACTGGAGAATGTGCAAAAAAGATTTACAAGGATTATACTAGATCTGAGAGGTTATAACTATCTGAACAGGCTTGATAGGCTATATTCTCTAGAAAATAGAATACTGAGGGGTAACCTGATAGAGGTCTTTAAGATTATGAAAGGATTTGATGGGGAAGACATTGAGATGATGTTTCCACTGGTGGGGAGACTAAAACTAGTGGCCATAAATACAAGATGGGCAGGAATAAATCCAATAAGGAATTTAGGAGGCACTTCTTTACTCAGAATGGTGAGAATGTAGAACTCACTACCGCATGGAGTCATTGAGGCGAATAACATAGTTGCATTTAAGGGAAAACTAGATAAGTACATGAGGGAGAAAGGATGAGAAGGATATGTTGGGGTGAGATGATGTCAGGTGGTGGGAATCCTGTTTCTGTGCTGTAAAATGCTGTTATTTGCACTAGAAAAGTGCTCTGATCACATGACCTAATTGCTGATTGGGCCACTTGGAGGATAAGACACACCTAGTAGTTTCCTGGAATGTGCAATTAGAACCGCACAGCCCAAGTTCTCAGTGACTTTGCAAAATGTAACTCGAGCCATTCTGACTGCCGACTCCAGACAAGAGAGAGCTCCCCATCCCAGCCCAAGTTCCTGACATTAGCCCCCACCCCGCACCACAGATGGGGCATTGTGTGTGGGTCACGGATTGTTAAGAGGTTTATCGGGTATGAAGTGAATAGTGACAATGTTGTGACCACCAGATTTCATCGACTCGAATTATGTCCTTTGTCACACATGCACCGAGCTTTCTGAGAAATCAGGTGTCTGTGTAAATGGGGTGGGGTTGGAAGACCGTGATCCATCTTCCCTGAGTTCTCCCACTCCCCTCTCTCTTCCCCTAGTCGCGCTCTCTCTCCCTCCCTTCCCCCCCCCCCGCCCCTCTCTTTCTTACACCTCTGATGTTTTCTCTCCCACAGAAAGCTGCAAAAATGTTCATGTCGATAATCACAGCAATATTCTCGCCAAAAGTCCTGAATATAATCCAAAAGCTAGAAGCAGCTCCACGCGGTTCATGGTTTGGCACCACTTCTGGCTCCCTTGTATGTCGCACTGTGCATGCACGATTGAATCGAGCACGCATGCGCAAAAAGGGGGCGGAGTCCAATGCACGCGTGCACACACAAAAAACTAGTGCAACGAATCACTCTGAAAATTCAATGCAATTCTTTGAAAGCTATGGCAGTACATCAGGAAGCCCGATATAATTTCTACCCTACTGTCCCTATCTCCTTAGCTTAATGAGGTTTCTAAAGTTTATGGAGCATTTATAATTCAAAAGTTGCAACGAGTGCAGAATTATTACAGTCCATTAGGTTCGCTCATTCCTGTTACTTACTATCTCGTCGTCCTTATCCTTTTTCTTTTATTCCTCTCTCTTTACTCACTCTCTGACTCTCATTTCATCCTTTTCGTCAAACAAAAGCACTTTATTAAGCTTTTGAAATTTGTCCACTACCTTTTCTTCAAATAATTTTGAGAACCACCAAATAAGATTTGTTCAGGAGTGAGCATTTGCTAAATGCTACTAATGCATGCTAGGAAATTGTGCAGTGCTCAAACTAACAGTCACCACTCAGTCCAAGCTAAGGGTTTTGGGATAGGCCAAGGCCTCTAAGTGAAAACATTAATGAATGTGTTGAAGAGATAAGACTATTGAGTGGACCAATTTAATTATGTTATCCTAAAAGATGCAATAGTTTAAATTGTTTCTTTTGTTGAAAATGTTATTTTGGCTCGAGAAAGTTCAGTTATTGAGGGGGAAAATGCTAGATTAAACTTTTTCTCACTTTTCAAATGATTTGATCAATTCACCAATAAAGTGATCATTTTGGTGGGAATAATGAGAGGCAAATGGTACCATTTTAAAGGGGGTGCTGGAACAGAGAGACCTGGAGGGTGTGTAAACAAATCTTTGTAAGTGACAGGACAAGTTAAGAAGGCTCTTAAAGTGTATGGGATCCTTGGCTTCATTAATAGAGGAATAGAGCACAAAGGCAAGGAAGTTATGCTAAACCTTTATCAAACACTGGTTACGCCTCAGCTGGAGTATTGTGTTTCATTCTGAGCACCACACTTTAGGAAAGATGTCAAGACCTTAGAGGGTGCAGAAGAGATTTTCTATAATGGTATCAAGTATATTCAGTTATCTGGAGAGACTAGAGAAGCTAGGGTTGTACTCCTTGGAGCAGAGAAGGTTAAGGGGAGGTTTGATAGAGGCGTTCAAAGTTATGAATAGAGTAAATAAGGAGAAACTGTTTCCAGTGGCAGAAGGGTTGGTAACAGAGGACACAGATTTAAGGTGATTGGCAAAAGAACCTGAGGCGATATGAGGAAACATTTGTTTAATACATTGAGTTGTTGTGATCTGAAGTGCACTGCCTGAAAGGGTGGTGGATGGAAGCAGGTTCAACAGTAACATTCAAAAGAGAATTGAATAAATATTTGAAGGGAAAAAGATTACAGGTCTATGGGGCTGGGCAGGAGAGTGGGATCAATTGGCTAGGTCAGCCATGGATTTATGAAGGGGAAGTCATGTTTGACAAATTTGCTGGAATTCTTTGAGGATGTAACGAACAGGGTGGATAAAGGGGAACAAGTGGATGTGGGGTATTTGGACTTCCAGAAGGCATTTGACAAGGTGCCACATAAAAGATAAAAGTTACAAATATAGAAACATAGAAAATAGGTGCAGGAGTAGGCCATTCGGCCCTTCGAGCCTGCACCGCCATTCAATAAGATCATGGCTGATCATTCCTTCAGTACCCCTTTCCTGCTTTCTCTCCATACCCCTTGATCCCTTTAGCCGTAAGGGCCATATCTAACTCCCCCTTGAATATATCCAATGAACTGGCATCAACAACTCTCTGCAGCAGGGAATTCCACAGTTAACAACTCTCTGAGTGAAGAAGTTTCTCCTCATCTCAGTACAAAATGGCCTGCCCTTTATCCTAAGACTGTGTCCCCTGGTTCTGGACTTCCCCAACATTGGGAACATTCTTCCTGTATCTAACCTGTCCAATCCCGTCAGAATCTTATATGTTTCTATGAGATCCCCTCTCATCCTTCTAAACTCCAGTGAATAAAGGCCCAGTCCATCCAGTCTCCCCTCATATGTCAGTCCAGCCATCCCTGGAATCAGTCTGGTGAACCTTCGCTGCGCTCCCTCAATAGCAAGATTAGGAGATCAAAACTGAACACAATATTCCAGGTGGGGCCTCACCAAGGCCCTGTACAACTGCAGTAAGATTTCCCTGCTCCTGTACTCAAATCCCTTTGCTAAGAAGGCCAACTTACCATTTGCCTTCTTCACCGCCTGCATGCCAACTTTCAATGACTGATGAACCATGACACCCAGGTCTCGCTGCACCTCACCTTTTCCTAATCTGCCACCATTCAGATAATATTCTGTCTTCGTGTTCTTGCCCCCAAAGTGGATAACCTCACATTTATCCACATTATACTGCATCTGCCATGTATTTGCCCACTCGCCTAACCTGTCCAAATCACCCTGCAGCCTCTTAGCGTCCTCCTCGCAGCTCACACCGCCACCCAGTTTAGTGTCATCTGCAAACTTGGAGATATTGCACTCAATTCCATCATCTAAATCATTACTATATATTGTAAAGAGCTGGGGTCCCAGCACTGAGCCCTGCGGCACTCCACTAGTCACTGCCTGCCATTCTGAAAAGGACCCGTTTATCCTGACTCTCTGCTTCCTGTCTGCCAACCAGTTCTCTATCCACGTCAGTACATTACCCCAGTGCTATGTGCTTTGATTTTGCACACCAATCTCTTGTGTGGGATCTTGTCAAAAGCCTTTTGAAAGTCCAAATACACCACATCCACTGATTCTCCCTTGTCCACTCGACTAGTTACATCCTCAAAAAATTGCAGAAGATTTGTCAAGCATGATTTCCCTTTCATAAATCCATGTTGACTTGGACCAATCCTATCACTTTTCCAAATGCGCTGCTATTTCATCCTTAATGATTGATTCCAACATTTTCCCCACTACTGATGTCAGGCTAACCGGTCTATAATTACCAGTTTTCTCTCTCCTTCCTTTTTTAAAAAGTGGTGTTACATTAGCAACCCTCCAGTCCATAGGAACTGATCCAGAGTTGATAGACTGTTGGAAAATTATCACCAATGCATCCACTATTTCTAGGGCCACTTCCTTAAGTACTCTGGGATGTAGACGATCAGGCCCTGGGGATTTATCGGCCTTCAATCCCGTCAATTTCCCTAACACAATTTCCCGCCTAATAAGCATATCCTTCAGTTTCTCCTTCTCACTAGACTCTCGGTCTCCTAGTACATCCAAAAGGTTATTTGTGTCTTCCTTTGTGAAGACAGAACCGAAGTACTTGTTCAATTGGTCTGCCATTTCTTTGTTCCCCATTATAAATTCACCCAAATCCGACTGCAAGGGACCTACGTTTGTCTTCACTAACCTTTTTCTCTTCGCATATCTATCGAAGCTTTTGCAGTCAGTTTTTATGTTTCCGGCAAGCTTCCTCTCGTACTCTATTTTCCCCCTCCTAATTAAATCCTTTGTCCTCCTCTGCTGAATTCTAAATTTCTCCCAATCCTCCGGTTTGCTGCTTTTTCTGGCTAATTTGTATGCCTCTTCCTTGGATTTAACACTATCCTTAATTTCCCTTGTTAGCCAAGGTTGAGCCACCTTCCCCGTTTTATTTTTACTCAGGGATGTACAATTGTTGAAGTTCGTCCATATGATCTTTAAAGGTTTGCCATTGCCTATCACCGTCAACCCTTTAAGTTCACGGGGTTTGGGGGTAATATATTAGCATGGATAGAGGATTGGCTAACTAACAGAAAACAGAGAGTCGGGATAAAAGGTTCATTCTCTGGTTGGCAATCAGTAACTAGTGGGGTGCCGCAAGGATCAGTGCTGGGACCCCAACTATTTACAATCTATATTAACGACTTGGAAGAAGGGACCAAATGTAATGTAGCCAAGTTTGCTGACGATACAAAGATGGGATGAAAAGCAATGTGTGAGGAGGACACAAAAAATCTGCAAAGTGATATAGACAGGCTAAGTGAGTGGGCAAAAAATTGGCAGATGGAGTATAATATTGGAAAGTGTTGAGGTCATGCACTTTGGCAGAAAAAATAAAAAAGCAAATTATTATTTAAATTGAGAAAAATTGCAAAGCACTGCAGTACAGAGGGACCTGCGGTCCTTGTGCATGAAACACAGAAAGTTAGTATGCAGGTACAACAAGTAATCAGGAAGGCAAATGGAATGTTGGCCTTTATTGCAAGGGGGATGGAGTATAAAAGCAGAGAAGTCCTGCTACAACTGTACAGGGTATTGTTGAGGCCACACCTGAAGTACTGCATACAGTTTTGGCTTCTGTAATTAAGGATATACTTGTGTTGGAGGCTGTTCAAAGAAAGTTCACTAGGTTGATTCCGGAGATGAGGGGATTGACTTATGAAAATAGGTTGAGTAGGTTGGGCCTTGGAGTTCAGAAGAATGAGACGTGATCTTGTCGAAACATCTAAGATAATGAGGGGGCTCGACAAGGTGGATGCAGAGAGGATATTTCCACTCATAGGGGAAACTGAGACTAGGGGGCACAGTCTCAGAATAAGGGTCCGCCCATATTTAACTGAAATGAGGAGGAATTTCTTCTCGGAGGGTTGTAAATCTGTGGAATTCTCTGCCCCAGAGAGCTGTGGAGGCTGGGTCATTGAATATATTTAAGGTGGAAATAGACAGATTTTTGAGCAATAAGGGAATAAAAGGTTATGGGGAGTGGGCAGGGAAGTGGAGCTGAGTCCATAATCAGATCAGCCATGATCTTATTAAATGGCGGAGCAGGCTCGAGGGCCTACTCCTGCTCCTATTATGTTATGTAAAATGCCCAGTTGCCAACTGACCAGTCGTTGCAATAATACATTGGGTCTACGCTGGGACACGATTTTGTTGCACTGACTGCTGTTTTCTATAAAGTAAACCAAGTACTGCTCGGGATGTACTAGTTTTGAGGGATGTAATTCAAGTGAGGTAGAATTAATGGAGGTATCTGTGGTAGATTTGAGGTACCATGTGATTACCTGGTAGCCAAGTTTTACTGCCTAGAGCACTAATGAGACTTGCGAGCAATGTGAAGACTTCAGGCTCGGGTACTCAGTTGTTGACTTAAAATAGGGTTTCAGAGAAATTTTAAAGTAAAATATTTTGGCTTTTTGAAAGTTACTGTGGACTTGAACAGGTTCATCCCCAAAATTTGCACACCAGCCACCACATGGGCGTGACAGAGCTAGAAACTGAGCTAGAAACACAGCCACAAAAACAGTGTTCATTATATTTTCATGATTAGCTGGTCATATTGCAGTTTGTGGTTCTTGCACTGTATCATAGAAACATAGAAAATAGGTGCAGGAGTAGGCCGTTCGGCCCTTCGAGCCTGCACTGCCATTCAATAAGATCATGGCTGATCATTCCTTCAGTACCCCTTTCCTGCTTTCTCTCCATACCCCTTGATCCCCTTAACTGTAAGAGCCATATCGAACTCCCTCTTAAATATATCCAATGAACTGGCATCAACAACACTGCGGCAGGGAATTCCACAGGTTAACAACTCTCTGAGTGAAGAAGCTTCTCATCTCAGTCCTAAATGGCCTACCCCTTATCCTAAGACTATGTCCCCTGGTTCTGGACTTCCCCAACATCGGGAACATTCTTCCCGCATCTAACCTGTCTAGTCCCGTCAGAATCTTATATGTTTCTATGAGATCCCCTCTCATCCTTCTAAACTCCAGTGTATAAAGGCCCAGTTGATCCAGTCTCTCCTCATATGATAGCCCAGCCATCCCTGGAATCAGTCTGGTGAACCTTCGCTGCACTCCCTCAATAGCAAGAACGTCCTTCCTCAGATTAGGAGACCAAAACTGAACACACTATTCCAGGTGAGGCCTCACTAAAGCCCTGTACAACTGCAGTAAGACCTCCCTGCTCCTATACTCTAGTCCCCTTGCTATGAAGGCCGCCTTCACCGCCTGCTGTACCTGCGTGCCCACTTTGTGACTGATGAACCATGACACCCAGGTCTCGTTGCACCTCCCCTTTTTCCTAATCTGCCGACATTCAGATATCAGCAGCACAGGAGGACATTACCTGCACTTCTCACTGAGCTAGCAGTATTACTCCTCCCTGCATCATAACAAATGGGAGCAGCATTTGCATTTTTCCAGAGGAAAGTGGATACACTTGCATATGGAAAAGATTCAGTCATTGCTTGATGCTTCAACATCTGGACTGGTTTCAAATTATAAAGATGAGTGTATAGTTTCACTTAACTTCTATGCCATTTCGTTTGTGGTTTATTTAAGTGAATATTATGCAGGGATAATTGATCTCCACCAATGCTTAAATTTCTACTGAATAGAGATTTTTGCACTTGACATTTAGTGTCTGTTTTTAAAACTAATGCATACTGTGTCTCCCCTCCACTGTGCCTCCTCTGAATATTGTTGATTTTTTGTGGGAGGCCTAGATGATGTCAGCTGTATTATGTACTGAAGGCTGTTTGTCGGATTAATTAATGTATCTCATGACAGTATCTCGTTCTATCTGATCAATACCTTCTAATGCATTTGACCTTGGTGACTACTCCAAGTGCACGATGTGTTCCAAAAATACCATTGATTACAAGTGGAAAGATATGACTTGTTTTGTAATCTCTAATAGGTGCCCTATTTAAAAGGAAAAATTACACAGCTTCGCTTAATAGCTTAGTGAATTACTCCTGCACAGCAAACGAGCCAAAGGTGGGAAGAGCAAACGTTTCAAGAATACCCTCAAAGCCTCCCTGATAAATTGCAACATTCCCACCGACACCTGGGAGTCCCTGGCCAAAGACCGCCCTAAGTGGAGGAATTGCACCCGGTAGGGCGCTGAGCACCTCGAGTCTCAACGCCGAGAACATGCAGAAATCCAACACAGGCAGCGGAAGGAGCGTGCGGAAAACCTGTCCCACCCTCCCTTACCCCTAACGACTATCTGTCCCACCTGTGACAGGGACTGTGGCTCTCGTATTGGACTGTTCAGCCACCCAAGGACTCATGTTTAGAGTGGAAGCAAGTCTTCCTCGATTCCGAGGGACTGGCTATGATGATGATGAGTCAATTACGGCATCATGACAGGCCAGGAATGTACCTGTTAAATCCCTGGTTTCTGCTGAATGAAGTGTTGTAAGGTGGGGGGGTTGGTGGTTGCAAAAGGGACAACACTGTAATTGGTCTTGGTACCTCTGGGCTAGAGCTGGACAATCCTGCTTGAAAATGCATTTGTGGACATCAGATGAGAATAAGATAGCCTCGGCTCTGATGATCATTGTGAAAAAGCTCGGAATACTCTGAATGATCAGGTGAGTGAGCTACCTGAGGGCTATTGGCACCTACAGGAGAGGAGGAAAATACAAAATTGTGACTGGATGATGTGTTGCTGTGGTCTAACCAGGGCTTTGTATAGCTGTAGTATGACTTCTATCCCCTTGTATTCTACATATAAAGGCCACCATTCCATTCGCGTTTTTGATTATTTTCCACAACATTTTAGTGATCTATGTACATGGATCCCCGAGTCGCTTTGACGCTCCACCGTTTCCAGCTTTTCACCATTTAGAAAATACTCTTCTATCCTTTTTAGGTCCAAAGTGGATGACTTCACATTTGCCTACATTGAAATCCATTTGCTACAGTTTTTCTCATTCACTTAAATCTATTAATATCTCTTGTAATGTTATGCTTCCAGCTACACTTGTTTACAGTGCTGCCTCTCTGTCATTGAGCCTTATTGTCTAGTATGAGCAAGAATCATGGACTGACTGTGCTGGCAATCAGCCTCCTTCACAATTACATTTTAGAAAAATCTGAAACTCCTTTGTGTGACGAGCATCAAAAAAAACCTCCAGTCAATTAGGTGTGACTCTTCTGGCAGTATTCTAGATAAGTAGTTAAATTGGCTTAGAAAAATTAATTGTTTAATATCCTTTGTGGCAGGTGTGATGTAATTGAAAGGAGGATTGTTTCAATGCAATGGTAGTAACAGTCACAAGGGTGCTGCGGTATAAAACAATCCAGGATTTGGCTCAGTGGGAGCAAGTATTAATTATTCAGTCGGAACAGGAAATGCAGAGTGTTCTCATCAGGGCCAGGGCTCTGGGATAGGTAAACTTGACCTCTGATGAATAGAAACCATTCGACACACGGGCGATACAGATTCATAGATATTAAAATGGACCCCCCTCACTTATTTGTGAAAGAGCTTGTCAAACAGCATCTCGATTCTAGAGAATGAACAATATGGTTGAGAGGAAATCGGAAGATGTATTTGAGTTTGAAGCGATGATTGACCTACAAGCTGAGGAATCATATGAACATGTTCGGAGCTCCACTTCTCAGGATGAAAGTAATGGTATGTGGCACTACTTGTGCTGCCAAAAGCGGGACCAAGCCTTCTTTTTCACATGTAGGTGCCCTTCAGATGTTGTCTATAGAATGTTTTAAGCAGATTCACTTGTGTATCAATTTTTAAAAATTTTCTCTGATCCTGCTTAATTCAAAATAATCTGTAAATAAATGAACAGCCTACACGGCACACCACAAATTCACCATCATTTAAACTACATGGCGGATGATCTATCTGACTGCTGCTCAGTTACGAAGGAGTCATTTATACTGCAGGGCACTTGGATATCTCAATTGTGTCTGTGTTTAGATGTATATAAAATCTGAGCAATGTACTAACCCATGGATGATTAGTCCTGTGTAAACCAGTTGGTAAAGTGGAGACATCAATAAGTGGTACATCTGTGAGCTTTTGTATAGTTAGTGAAGCTTTATGTCTCAGTTGGTGTCATTAATCTTGTGTACTTTTATGGAGCACTGGCATTTAACAGTTGCTTTGGAGCTGTGTGGTCATTGTGTCAGGAAATCAGGGTACTTAGTTTTGATTTTCTCAGTCAGTACTGAAATCTGTGTACAATGGGCTAATAATGAATAGTAGGTGGATTGTATCTTCTAAATAGGTCTGAAATTGTTCAGTAACTCTGAGGGTGTGTTTGTAAATTGCTCCGAATTTACTCTAAAATAGGCTAGGGATTATTTTTGGCGATGTTGGTTTAAAAAAAAAACTTGCCCATATTAAATAGATTCGTCGGTCTTGAATATTTTGGGGTTTTAATTCGTTATTTTTCTCGTTTTCGGCATCTCTAATCACATACGTAGATAATTTGTAGCAAGTACAAGGATTGAACTGAAAACAATCATTATTTGTGCTAATCTGTAATGTAAACTGGACTGGACCCCATGTCCCTGGATTTGTGATGGTTTCTTGCTGACTCTCCATGGAGCGTCTCCATGTTTCTTTTTCTTGCTCCCTCCTTTGTGTGTCTCCTTCCTTCACCCACACCTCATTTTCCTTCTCACTCTCCGCGCTCTCCTCTCCTCTCCTTCACTCTTCTCCGTCCCTCTCTGTCTTGGCCACTGCCTCAGACACATCTTTTATATTGTGGGGCTGCTGTATCAAAAGAAGTTGTCATTTTCTGTGAATAAACCTGTTTTGTTAACCCCGTATGTACTGTGACCAAAAGGAAGAAGCCAGCAGAAACCAATTTGTCATGGGGATTACTGGAAGGAAAAAAAGTACCAGCTTGGAAGCTATTAAGAGCATCTAGACTATCAGATATCTTTGAACATAATTGAGGTTGGAAATCTGAGTCAATCGATGTGATGGTGAAGGATGCAGAGAAAGATGCTGCAGTCTGGCGTAACAATCATCGGCTGTTCTGTTTTCTAGTTCAGGCTGAGAAAGCAGAATGTGAACATTTCTCCCCCCTCCTGAAGATGTTGACTGCTGGCAGGGTATGATTGTATGGGCCCTGGCGCCCTTTGGTACTTTCGTCAAGTGTTTACTCTTCAGGAGTCCACACAGTGAGTATTAGCAAGCTATTAAACCTGGGAGGCACAACAGCTGAGCCTGATCTCTTCCTCACCCAACATCATCTACATTTTCCGCAGGTAATACGTTTCCACAGATACACATTAGGAGCAGGGACCCAGTTGATTTTCCTGTCCCTTTCCCAGGGTGTGGAGGCCAATTGTAGAGCCCTTACTGCTGTATACTTTTACAGGATTCGCACGATTAAATCTAGACAACCTATACTGGGGCCTTGGGCACAGTTGATGTCACATTTATCAACTAATTTCCCATTGCATGGCCAAGCAGGAAAGTGGCCACAGATCATTCACTTGCTGCTCAACATCATTTCTTCATCGAGTTTGATGCTTAAATTAAACCGCTGTCTGTCTAAACTAAACAAAGTTCCTTACTGCTACAACGCCTCAAATCCGGCAACCTTGGGACCGAGATCGCGCCAATTTTCGGATTTTTCCGGATGAGAAAACCAAGAGCGTACGTATGCTCCGAGACAGACAAAGTGCTAATGGTGGCGAGGGCCGGGTCGAGGGTAATTCGGCAAGGCTTGGACTGAATGCACGGCATTTAAAACAAAGCAGTGACGCTGATAACTAGTCCGGGCTGCCGCTTTTTGGACAATAATTCCAGATTTTATTTTACTGAATATCAAATGGGATTTTCTCAAATGTCTGGTTTTCGGGCAATTCCGATTTTCGGACAGCCGGATTTGAGACGTTGTACCTGTAGTCTTTGACATCAGAGAAAAGAAAGTATTGAATAAAGATGGACCTCAATTATTGATGTGAAAGTGGATTTTAATGCAGAAGAGATGGCAATGCTCAAAAACAAATAACATTAAAATAAAAGCAGAGAATGTTGGAAATGAGCAGCAGGCCTGACCGAGTCTGAATGAGGGAAAAAAGACAGGCTACCATCATCGGGTCCTGAGTCAAAATGCTAACTTCTTTCTTTCCCCTGACACTGACTGAAAGCCAATATATTTCTAGCATATACAGCCTTTGAATGATTACCTTATTAGTGAGGATTGTCATACACCTGGAGTGAATTGACCCTAATTTTCCCCCACCCCTGCTCCCAACTTTAACTTCATATGCAGTGCTCTGAGAGCTATGTTAGGTACTGTACCTCACGCACACCTACCTGCTCCTGTCAGTCCTGAACTCGCGAACTTTTATTTCCTGCTCATCTCGCTCTGCCTCCCAGCCGTGCGTTATTAGTTGTGTTTGTGTGCCATGGTGGCAGCATGCCAAACAAGTGCACCAGAAGCCGGATGGGGGAGCACAAGTAACTGGCATTTGAAGAGTAGAGGACAGAGTGCAGTCCGTTCAGAAACAAGTGAGTGTGCTCACTGCCAGCACCCACCATCCCTACACAACAGGTTACTGCACCAGCTACTGCAATCAGTGCAGGGCATGGAGGTGGAGCTGAGGGGTTTAAGATCAGAGAGACGCAGTCTGAAGGGAAGGGTGGATTAAGAGGGGAATCAGCCGTGGCTCAGTTGGTAGCACTCTTGCCTCTGAGTCAGTGTTGTGGGTTCAAGTTCCACTCCGGAGACTTGAGCACAAAAATCTAGGCTGACAATCCAGTGCAGTGCTGAGGGATTTCTGGTGAGACATTAAACACAGGCCCCATCTATTCTCTCAGGATGTAATAGATCCCATGGCACTATATCAAAGAGCAGCAGAGGAGTTATACCCATTATCCTGACCAATATTTATCCCTCAATCAACATCTAAAACAGATTATCTAGTCATTATCACGTTGCTGTTTTTGGGACGCAGTGACTATTTGTCCTAACTCGTGCTTCTGTGTATGCGTCGCCTGATGCATGTGTAGAAGCGAGTTAGGACAAATAGTTTCTGACTCTTTATCCCACTCCCCGCCCAGCGCAATTTACACTAATCCTTTTCTGCGCATGCGTCGGAACCAGCCCCAAACACCACGTTGCCTGCCGAGCCGCTCAGCCCAGGGCCTCCCCGAGCCCAGGGCCCCCCGCCGGGCCTCCCCGAGCCCAGGCCCCCCCCCCCCCCCCCCCCACCCCGGCTTCCCCGAGCCCCGAGCTGAAATGTTTGATATAATTCACCAAAGTCATGGATTCAAACAGTATGATTATTTAAAATATAATACGCCGTGATGGAAGAGTTAATGTACTGGAGAATGAAGTTAAATGCTGAATATGTCCTTAATGGTCATAGTGGTCACCTTGTCTTGGTAAGAAGAAATTGATTATCTGCAAATACTGTTTCCCCTTCCTGCCCCTCCAAAGCTTATTATGCCAGTCACACTATTTGTTGATTGGTCTAGCATTTGCAGCCAGGGTAATTTAAATAGAAACATAGAAATTTGCAGCGTAGAAGGAGGCCATTTCGGCCCATCGTGTCTGCACCGGCCGACAAAGAGCCGCACGGTCCTCGGTCAGCAACCCTGCAGGTTACATATAAACCAATGAACAATGGCGGAAAGGTAAAGAGCATCCGGCCCAACCAATCCACCCCACACAACTGCAATGCCCCTTATCATGAAACATTCTGCTCTCCATCCCAACCCGGAGCCATGTGATCTCCTGGAAGAGGCAAAACCCAGGCCAATTGAGGAAAAAAATCTGGGAAAATTCCTCTCTGACCCATCCTGGCGATCCAAACTAGTCCAGGAGATTACGCTGGCCGTATTCGATTCCCTGAAGTACTTACCATCGTATCTGCGTCAGCCAACAAGAGATTACCCAGTCTAATCCCACTTACCAGCTCTAGGTCCGTAACCCTGCAGGTTATGGCACTTCAAGTGCCCATTCAAGCACCTTTTAAATGTGGTGAGGGTTTCTGCCTCTACCACCCTTCCAGGCAGTGAGTTCCAGACCCACACAACCCTCTGTGTGAAGAAGCTTCACCTCAAATCACCTCTAAACCTTCCACCACCCACCTTAAACCTATGCCCCATCGTAATTGACCCCTCCACCAATGGAAATAGGCCCTTGCTATCTCCTCAAAATGTTATACACCTCAATGAGGTCTCCCCTCAGCCTCCTCTGTTCCAAGTAGAACAAACCCAGTCTATCCAATCTGTCGTGCCCTCATAGCTAAGATTCTCCATTCCAGGCAGCATTCTAGTAAATCTCCTTTGCACCCTCTCTGGTGCAATCACATCCTTCCTATAATACGGCGACCAGAACTGCAAGCAGTACTTCAGCTGTGGCCTAATCAGTGTATTATACAATTTAAGCATAACCTCCCTGCTCTTATATTCTATGCCTCAGCCAATAAAGGCAAACATTCCGTATGCCTTCTTAACCACCTTATCCACCTGGCCTGCTACTTTCAGGGATCTGTGAACAAGCACTGCAAGGTTCCTTTGTTCATCTACACTTCTAAGTGGCCTACTGTTTAATGTTTATACCTTTTCCTTATTTGCCCTCCCCAAGTGCATTATCTCACACTTCTCCGAATTAAATTTCATTTGCCACTGTTCTGCCGACCTGACCAGTAGATTGATATCCTCCTGCAGTCCATGACTTTCCTCTTCATTATCAACCACACAGCCAATTTTAGTGTCATCTGCAAACTTCATACCCCCTATATTCAAATCGAGATCATTGATGTATACCACAAAAAGCAAGGGACCCAATACTGAGCCCTGCAGAACCCCATTGGAAACATCCTTCCAGTCACAAAAACACCCATCAACTATATTACCCTTTGCTTCCTACCTCTAGCCAATTTTGCATCCAACTTGCCACTTTAGCTTGGATCCCATGGGCTTTTACCTTCGTGACTAGTCTACCATGTGTGGGACCTTATCAAAAGCTTTGCTGAAGTCCATATACACTACATTGTATGCACTAACCTAATCAACCCCCCCGAGTTACTACCTCCTCAAAATTCAATCAGGTTAGTCAAACGCGATCTTCCCTTAACAAATCCGTGTTGACTGTCCTTATTAATCCTTACCTTTCTAAATGTAGATTTATCCTGTCCTTCAGGATTTTTTCCAATAATTTTCCCACCACTGAGGTTAAGCTGACAGGCCTGTAATTACTCGGTCTATCCCTTTCTCCCTTCTTAAACAAGGGTATCACATTAGCAGTCCTTCTAAATCTAACGAGGGCTCGAAAATGATGGTCAAGGCATCTGCTATTTCCTCTTTTGCTTCGCTCAGCAGCCTGGGATGCATTTCATCCGGGCCTGGGGACTTATCTACTTTCAAAGCTGATAAACCCCTTAATACCTGCTCTCCTTTCCTTTGTGAAAACAGACGCAAAGTATTCGTTAAGAACTAAACCAACATCTTCTGCCTCCACACACAGATTATCCTCATGGTCTCTTATAGGCCCTACCCTTTATTTAGTTATCCTCCTGCTCTTAGTATATTTATAGAACATCTTTGGGTTTTCTTTAATTTTACTTGCCAAGAATTTTTAATGCTCTCTCTCAGCATTCCTAATATCTTTTTTTAGTCAGAACCATTGTAATGTCTGCCGTATAGTCACATAAATGACTACACCATGTTTTCATTTGTGAACCTAAAATCTTGTGTTAATAAATGAATGGCCAGTCACTGTGTTGTATTCCCTCACTCGATATTTTCCATTATCCTGTTGAGATCAGGTGGTTCAGACTGCAGTACAGTAGTCAATAAGTATTTAGTATGATGCACCACTGAATTGTTCCTGTCATCTTACTGAGATTGTGAGGAGAGGACATATCTTTCAGCCTTTTGGTTGTATGTTGATCAGAATTGGCTTACCCCTTATCCCTGCATGGTCATAGACATGTCTTGCTCTTTGGTCCTTTGCCGTTTAGCAATATTTTATTAGTTGTCACAAGGATGAAGTTTTATTTCCTTTGCAAGTAATCTGAATGGCAGTGCTTTAATAGGTTTAGCGTCAGTATTTTTCAACCATTGAGGAACCTAATGTTCTGCCATTTCTCCAAAATTCTCGATTCACGTGCTCTACTACTTGCCCTAGCATTTGATCACCGCACTTTCTGTCAAACAAATCTCTCCATGCTTCTTTCATAGGACGTACACCACAGAAACAGAGATTCAGCCCAACCAGGCCATGCCGGCACTTATGCTCAACTCAAGCCACCTCCTGTCTTCCCTCCTCTATCTCTGTCAGCATAACTCTTTGTTCCCTTCTCGCTCATATACTTATCTAGCGTCCTCTTAAATGCATCGATACTATTCGCTTCGACCAATCCCTGTGATAGCGAGTTCCACATATTTATCACTCGCCGGGTAAAGAACTTCCTTCGGAGTTCCTGATTTGATATCTTGGTGACGCATGTAGTGATGCTCTTCCCCACAAGTGGAAACATTCTCTCTCTATCTACTCTATCAAAACCTTTCAAAATTTTAAAGACCTCAATTAGGTCACCCCTTAGCCTTTTTTCAACCGAAAGGAGACCCAGCCTGTTCATCCTTTCCTGATAGGTATATCCTTGCATTTCTAGTATCATCCTTGTAAATCTTCTCTGCACCCTCTCCAGTGCCTGTATATCCTGGTCATAATATGACGACAGAATTGTGCGCAGTGCTCCAAGTGTGGTCTAACCAAGGTTCGATACAAGTTTAGCATAACTTACCTACTTTTCAGTTCAATCTCATGAGAAATAAACCCAAGTTCTTGGTTTGTTTTTTTATGACCTTGTTCACCTGTGTCGTTACTTTAGTGATTTGTGAGTTTGTACTTCGAGATCCCTTTGCTCTTCTACCCCATTTAAATTTGTATTTTCCAAGTAACATGTGACCTCCCTATTTGTCTTACCAAAATGTAATACATCACATTTATCTGTGTTGAATTTCATTTGCCAATTATATACACATTCTGCAAGTTTCTCCATGTCTTTTAATTTGTTGCAGTCCTCCTTAATATTGACTATTAACCCTCCCCCTTCCCCAGTTTGGTGTCATCCACAAATTTAGAAATTGTGTTTTTGATTGTAAAGCCTAAATCGTTAAAATAAATTGTGGTCCAGCAGTGATCCTTGTGGAACACCACTTCTGCCACTGTGAATAGCCACCCTTTCTGTCTTGAAACGAGCTAGTTATCCATTCTGCTACTTGTCACCTGATTCTGCATTCTCTGACCTTATTCATTAGTCTATTATGTGATACCTGATCGAAGACCGTTTGAAAATCTAGCTAAATTGCTAGATCTACTGCATTGCCCTTGTCTACTCTCTGTTATCTCTTCAAAAAATTCAATGGGGTTGGTCAAGCAAGACTTTCCCTTTTGAAATCCATGCTGACTATTCATTGTTGTGTTTGGTTTCTGGATATTCTATTTTCTCCTTTTAGTCGGGACATTTCAGCTGGGGTGGAGAGTGAATGAGGTGAAAACTTGGACATCTGCACCCGTGCTGCCTGTTCAGCTAATTGCAGACCGTGTCACTGAGGGGACAGGGTGACAGACCGTTCTTCCTCGTTCAAGATGAGGTGCCAGCTTCCACAAGCTGTCCCATCAACAACCCAGTCAGACACTAATGCAAACTAGGAGAAGAAACCATAGGTTGCTGGCTTGTAGCTCTTCACTGAGGCAGTGATTGTACCTTTGGATAAGAGCCCACACAGATCACCTGCTTTTACTGTGTATTTGTAATGGTTATATGGAAGGCCACATTTTGGCTATATTGGAAGAACAACCTAAGCCTATTTTTTTTAAATTCTGCCATTTAGTTGCAGGTTTTCTAAGTGGTGATGTGAGGCGTTGTGCTCAGAATGAACTATTCGTGTATGGAATGGTCAACCTCAAGAGTCACTGCTGTCCAATTGAACTGATTGCTTTTAAACGGCGTGTCAACCTGACAGCTGACGGCATTTTTGTTATTTACAAATAACACCAAGATTTTGCTGTCTAACTTTATGTTCCAAACTAATTTGTCATGCAGAGTTGACTTCAGCCAGTCAGTTGTGGTTATGTGGATGTACTCGAGGTGGTAGATTTACTTTTGTAGTGAGGTTAACTTTGAATATTACACTTGTATATAATTTTATATTAATTGTTACCTTGTATCCAATTCCTTTTTTACATAAAATATGTTGCACTAAGAAGTGATTGAAGGACCCAACGAGGAGATGCCAGGATTGTGAAGTGCATTTGTTCATAAGTTCATAGATTCCTGCTCAGTTCACTGAGCATTTGGTAACCTCTGATATCTCGCCCAATGGCCATTTTTTTTGTGTGACCCTGGATACTGAGTGTTGGTACTGTTTGCTTGTGGGGGGACATCACAGCTGAGCCCTGCCAGGTGTCTACATGGCACTTTTCAGTTGGGATCACTGGATAGCGATCAGGCATGGAAATCTTGGCTGATTTCCTCTCCCTAATTTAGGGATGCTGAGACAGAGATCAGCTAACTCAGTATGGTTGAGTGCTGATTTAACATAGAAACAGAACTCTGGGCAAACATTTTGTCACTTGAATGCACGGAATGGATGGTCATACTGTGATGTTGTACAGTGCCTTCAGCATTGGCTAGCTGCTGTTGGCAGGCTTTGAAGGTACAATCTGTTTATATACACAATAGAACTTGCTCTGGAGTAGCATTCTGTCCAGAGTAAAAAATGCTCATGAGTAAATGAATTTGTGTGCATGCCCTTCGGCCAGTATTGATATTGTGTAATAGGGTATCCTTTTGAAATGATTTTTCTTTGTTTCTGTGTTTCAGGTCCAACATTGTCACGGCAGAACTCTCAGCTGTTCCCACAAGTGCAGAATGGACCATGCCAGGAGGAGCTGGAAATTCAGAGGCGGTAAAGGCTCATTTGTTTATCTCGGAGAGATAAAAATGCTGACTCGCACTGAAGTGTGTCTAATGTTACATGCTGTCTATTCAGGGGGAGGGAGGGAAAATGGTTTGGATGGACGGGTATGATTTTCTTCAGCCTGACAAGTATGCGCATTAATTCATAGTCGGTTTGTTTCTCACACTCTCTTCCCTCTCTCCCAAATGGTCCCCACTTTACACGCAGCTGGGCATATATTTATATTCCATCAAGTCGAGGAGGATGTCAAGTTGCAGAACATCTTGGCATCCGTGTATGGTGTCTTGAGAGAGTTCATTAAAATGTTTCCATCAGTATAAATCTTGCATCACCATTGTACAGTTAAAGCAGATGTTGGCAGCCACAGCGAATGTTGCCAAACTCCCATGGCAATTGCAACTTGAAATAGATGGTTTTTATTTTCATAAAACCTGTTTAAAGTTTAAAAATTAACTACAAAAACATCTACTTTATTGAATTGGAAACCCTGTAAAGTTTTATTTATTCAGTGGAAAAGAACTGCCCAAGTTCAAAAGACTGCCAATAAAGCCCTGGTTAATTGAAACTGTGTTCCAATATGTAATAGATAAAGGTTCCAATTACAAAATTGCCATTTATCACCCTTTTACTGAGGGAAAACATTACCATTTTCTATTGGCATCCGTCATTTGGAACTTTGACCTCGTGTTCTTGAATTTTGTACATTGCAAAAATACTTTTGAAATCCATATTCTCCAAATGCCTCATAATTTTAAATACTTCTATCGAGTCTCTTTTCAAAAATGAAATGCTCTACGGTCGTTAACCTCTTGTCATAACTCATTCCTCTTCGTTCTGGAATTAATCTAGTTCTCCTTTGCAGTCCCTGCAATAACTTAATATCCATTTCAAAATAAGGAGATCAAAACTGTGCACAATACACCAGATGTGATCACAAGGCCAGATATAATTTTACAATTGCCTCTCGACTTACAAGTTGCACCTCCAGGCAGAGTTACTGACATTCTGTTCACTTTCTGCCTGCACCAATAACGGTAGCAAAGTGGTTATGTTATTAGACGAGTAATCCAGAGGCCTGGCTAATGATCCAGAGACATGAGTTCAAATCCCATCACTGTCGCTGGGGAATTTAAATTCAGTTAATTACATTGTTAATTAAAATAATCTGGAATGAAAAGCTAGTATCAGTAATGGTGACCTTGTTAGATTGTCGATAAAAACCCATCTGGATCACGAATGCCCTTTTAGGGAAGGAAATCTGCCTTCCTTACCCGGTCTGGCCTGTATGTGACTCCAAGGTGGTTGACTCTTAACTGCTGTCTGAAATGGCCTGGCAAGCCACTCAGTTGTAACAAACTGATATGAAAAGCAATAGTAAGAATAAAAGCGGACGGCTCACACAGCATCGACCTCTGCACCGGCTACGGACACGACAACGGCACACCCAGCCCAGTCTACCCTGCAAAATCCTCCTCACTAACATTTGGGGTCTTGTGCTAAAGTTGGGAGAGTTGTCATACAGACTAGAAACAACAGCCTGACAGTCAAAGAAAGAAAGACTCACATTTGTATAGCACCTCTCATAACCACCGGACGTCTCGAAGCGCTTTACAGCCAATGAAGTATTTTCGAGTGTAGTCACTTTTGTAATGTGGGAAACATGGCAGCCAATTTGCGCACAGCAAACAGAAATGTGATAATGACCAGATAATCTGATTGATTTTTTTTACATTGATTGAGAGATGATATTGCCCAGGACACCAGGGATAACTCCCCTGCTCCTCTTCAAAATAGTGCCATGGAATCTTTTACGTCCACCTGATAGAGCAGACGGGGCCTTGATTTAATGTCTCATCTGAAAGAAGGCACCTCCGACAGTGCAATATTCCCTCAGCATTGCACTGGGGTGTCAGCCTAGAGTTATCTGCTCAAGTCCCTGGAGTGGGACTTGAAACCAGAGCCTTATGATTCAGAGGCGAGAGTGCTACCCACTGAGCCACAGCTGATACTCATACTCACAGAATCATACCTTTAAGCCAATGTCCCGGATTTCTCCATCAGCATCCCTGTGTATGTTCTGTCTCACCGTCAGGACAGACCCACCAGAGGTGGTAGCACAGTGGTTTACAATCAGGAGGGAATGGCCCTGGGAGTCCTCAACATTGACTCATGGCTTCAGGTCAAGCATGGGCAAGGAAACCTCCTGCTGATTACCACCTACCGCCCTCCCTCAGCTGATGAATCAGTACTCTTCCATGTTGAACACCACTTGGAAGAAGTACTGAGGGAAGCAAGGGCACAGAATATAATCTGGATGGGGACTTCAATGTCCATCACCAAGACTGGCTTGGTAGTACCACTATTGACTGAGCTGGCTGTGTCCTGAATGATATAGCTGCCAGATGGTGAGAACACAAACCCGAGGGAAAAACCTACTTGACCTCGTCCTCCCCAGTCTACCTGCCGTAGTTGCAGCTGTCCATGACGCCATTGGTAGCAGTGACCACCACACAGTCATTGTGGAGACGAAGTCCCGTCTTCACACGGAGTACACCCTCCACTGTGTTGTGTGGCACTACCGCCGTTCTAAATGGGATAGATTCAGCACATATCTAGTAGCTCAAAACTGGGCATCCATAAGCTGTGGGGTTGGAGGAGATTACAGAAAATGGGAAGAGCGAGGCTGGGAGGGATTTGAAAATAAGGATGACAATTTTGAAATCGAGGTGTTGCTTGACCGGAAGCCAATGTCGGTCAGAGCGCACAGGGGTAATGGGTGAGTGGGACTTGGTATGAATTAGGACACGGGCAGCTGAGTTTTGGATCACCTCTAGTTTACGCAGGGTAGAATGTGGGAGGCCAGCCAGGAGTGCGTTGGAATAGTCGAGTCTAGAGCTAACAAAGGCATGGATGAGGGCTTCAGCAGCGGATAAGCTGAGGCAAGGGCGGAGACGGGCGATGTCACAGTCGTGAATGGTGGTGGACAATTAAACAACTAATGGGAGGAAGAGGCTCCATGAATATCCCCATCCTCAATGACGGCAGAGTCCAATAAGTGAGTGCAAAAGACAAGGCTGAAGCGTTTGCAACCATTTTCAGCCAGAAGTGCCAAGTGGATGATCCATATTGGTGGTCTCCTGAAATCCCCACCACCAAGAAGCCAGTCTTCAGCCAATTCGATCCACTCCAAGTGATATCAAGAAACGGCTGAGCACACTTTATTACAGCAAAGACTATGGGCCCCGACAACATCCTGGCTGTAGTGCTGAAGACTTGTGCTCCAGAACTAGCCGCGCCTCTTGCTTGTTAGAGGTAGTCATTGCCTGGCACTTATATAGTGCAAATGTTACTTGCCCCTTAGCCCAAGCCTGAATATCGTCCAGGTCTTGCTGCATGCTGGCATGGACTACTTCATAATCTGAGAAGTTGCAAATGGCACTGAACACTGTGCAGCCATCAGCGAACAACATGACTTTCTGACCTTGTAAGAATAAAAATGTTCAGTAATAAAATTAATTCTGTGTATGTATAAATGTTGAAAGTGCAGACTATACGAAAAGACAGTTTTGAAAGATTCAAAATGGAAGCTCACAGACCTCCAAGCGATTCCAGTACTACAACACTGGCATCTATCTGCCAATGTGGAAAACTGCCCAGGTTTGACATGTCCACAAAGAGTAGGACAAATCTAATCTGTCCAATTACCACCTGATCAGTCTACACTCAATCATTAGCAAAGTGATGGAAGGTGTCGTCGACAGTGCTATCAAGTGGCACTTCCTCATCAATAACCTGCTCACCAATGCTCAGTTTGTGTTCCACCAGGACAACTCGGCTCCAGACCTCATTACCACCTTGATCCAGACATGGACAAGGGAGCTGAATTTCAGAGGTGAGAGTGACTGCCCTTGACATCAAGGCAGCATTTGACCAAGGATGGCATCAAGGAGCCCTAGTAAAACTGGTCAGTGGGAATCGGGTGGGAAAATCTTCACTGGCTCGAGTCATACCCAGCACAAAGGAAGATGGTTGTGGTTGGTTGATATCAATAATCATTACCCACCATCTTCACTTGCTTCATCAATGACCTTCCCTCCATCATAAGGTGTAAGATTTCTAAATCTCTGGCATTAAATTGACAGTGCGACTGATTTTAAAACAATTGGGAACAGTTTATTAAACACACACACATTTATCAGCAGTCGTCAGTTACTAGTTACAGCAGATACAATCTTACAATAATGATTTATAAAAAGGTATATGTCACTTTCCTTTGGCTGACTGGCTGAACACACGGCTTGCTGGTTCGGCTGGTCTTCAGCAGGATATCTGTCGTGCGCTCCGGAGAGGAGGAGAAAAATGAGAAAAACATTTGGCTTGAGTTCTTATACCTCTCAAAGCCATTGTTGCTCAGAAAGCCCCAGGATTGGATCTCTGTTCTAGGGCAGTTCCTTATTGGCTCTCCTCACCCATGTGTCTCTCTGGATGCATTCCTTGATTGGGTTAATGGCTTTCCAATTAACACAATACACAAACACCATGCTGGAGGTCTGTGGACTTCCATTTTAAATCTTTCAAAACTGTCTTTTCGTATAGTCGACACTTTCAACATTGATACATACACAGAATTTTATTACTGAACACTTTTATTCTTACAAGGTAAGAAAGTAGGGTTGTTCGCTGATGGCTGCACAATGTTCAGTGTCATTTGCAACTTCTCAGATTATGAAGTAGTCTATGCCAGCATGCAGCAAGATCTGGACGATATTCAGGCTTGGGCTAAGGGACAGGTAACATTTGCACCACAAGTGCCATGCAATGACTACCTCCAGCAAGCAAGAGTTGAACCACCGCCCCTTGACAGTCAATGGCATTCCCATCGCCGAATCCCCCACCATCAACATCCTGGTGGTCACCATTGACCAGAAACTTAACTGGACCAGCCACACACATACTGTGGTACCAAGAGCAGGTCGGCGTCTGAGTATTCTGCGGCGAGTGTCTCCCCTCCTGACTCTCGAGACTCTCCACCATCTACAAGGCGCAAGTCGGGAGTGTGATGGAATACTCTCCACTTGCCTGGATGAGTGCAGCTCCAACAACGCAAGAAGCTCAACACCATCCAGGACAGAGCAACCCGCTTGATCGGCACCCCATCCCCCACCTTAAACATTAACTCCCTCCAACACTGGCGCACCGTGGCTCCAGTGTGTACCATCTACAAGATGCACTGCAGCTACTTGCCAAGGCTTTTTCAGCAGCACCTCCCAGCCCACGACCTCTACCACCTAGAAGGACAAGGGCATCAGGCACATGTGAGCACCACCACCTCCAAGTCACACCATCCTAACTTGGAAATATATCGCCGTTCCTTCATTGTCGCTGGGTCAAAATCCTGGATCTCCCTCCCGATCAGCACTGTGGGAATACCTTCACTATATGGACCATATGGACTGCAGCGATTCAAGAAGGCGGCTCACCTCCATTTTCTGGAGGGCAATTAAGGATGGGCAATAAATGCTGGCCTTGCCAACAACACCCATGAACAATTTTTTTTTAAAGCATTTCCACCCTAACCCCAAGGTCTCTTCCTGTTGCAATACCAGTTCGATCAGTCTCTGATTTAGCTTGGGTAAGTATCCGAACCTGCTAAAGTATTTAAAAACAAATGTTTGTTTCCTTGTGTTATGTATGTTAATGTATGTACTGTAACACTAGACCACTGAATGTACCTTCACACTGTATACACCATACTGTACCACCAGAGGGTGCTACTGGTTCAGACCTGCACACTGCAGGTAACCAAGTATAAAAGGGAGCTCACCTCTTGGTGTCCTCACTCAAGGAGCTGCAATAAACGACCTAAGGTCACTACAGTTCAAGTGCTAAACTTTACCTCGTGGAGTCGTCATTAGAGTGCTGACATACACTACACCTTGAATCAGAACCACTTCAAACTTTATTTAGTACATTAAATCATGTTCTTTATTCTATTGAATCTTTTACCTTTGCAATTCCGCATGTTGTACCTGCCCCTCTGCCCACAGACCTAGCTTCTTGATTGCAGTGCATTGTCAGCTCATCAAATAGCATAATGGTTAAAGAAATCCTGGTGTCGTTCCCCACAGGCAGTGGCAACAGTATGGGTAGAGTTAAAGAACAGCAAAGTATGCAAGGCTCTGGTCGGAGTTGTCTACAGATCTCCTGATAATGGTTTAGTGGGTTGTATAACTATGGAGATCAGGGAAGCATGTAACTCAAGCAAAGTGTTTATATTGGGAGTATTAAATTTCTCAAAGACTGGGGGAAGCAGAACAGCTCAAGTAGTGAAGGGAATGTATTTCTAGAATTATATTCTGGACAGTTTTCGAGAACAATATATTTTAGAACCAACAAGCGAACAGATCACACTGGATTTAGAGATCAGTAACAGACCAGAAATATTGAGCAATTTGACAGTAAGGGAGAAACTTGCAAGTAAACATAGAAACATAGAAAATAGGTGCAAGAGTAGGCCATTCGGCCCTTCGAGCCTGCACCACCATTCGATAAGATCATGGCTGATCATTCCCTCAGTACCCCTTTCCTGCTTTCTCTCCATACCACTTGATCCCTTTAGCCGTAAGGGCCATATCTAACTCCCTCTTGAATATATCCAATGAACTGGCATCAACAACAACTCTGCGACAGGGAATTCCACAGGTTAACAACTCTGAGTGAAGAAGTTTCTCCTCATCTCAGTCCTAAATGGCCTACCCCTTATCCTAAGGCTGTGCTCCTGGCTCTGGACTTCCCCAACATCGGGAACAATCTACCCACATCTAACCTGTCCCGTCCCGTCAGAATCTTATATGTTTCATTGAGATCCCCTGTCATCCTTGTAAACTCCAATGTATAAAGGCCCAGTTGATCCAGTCTCTCATATCTCAGTCCTGCCATCCTGGGAATCAGTCTCGTGAACCTTCGCTGCACTCCCTCAAAGGCAATAACGTCCTTCCTCAGATTAGGGACCAAAATTGAACATAATATTCCAGGTGAGGCCTCACCAAGGTCCTGTACAACTGCAGTAAGATCTCTCTGCTTCGATAAGCAAATCCCCTAGCTATGAAGGCCAACATACCATTTGCCTTCTTTACCGCCTGCTGTACCTGTTTGCCATCTTTCAATGACTAATGAACCATGACACCCAGGTATTGTTACACCTCCCCTTTTCCTAATCTGCCACCATTCAGATAATATTCTGTCTTCGCGTTTTTGCCCAGAAAGTGGATAGCCTCATATTTATCCACATTGCACTGCATCTGCCATGCATTTGCCCACTCACCTAACCTGTCTAAGTCACCCTGCAGCCTCTTAGCGTCCCCTCACAGCTCACACTGCCACCCAGTTTAGTGTCATCTGCAAACTTGGAGATATTACACTCAATTCCTTCATCCAAATCATTGATGTATATTGAAAAGAGCTGGGGTCCCAGCACTGAGCCCTGCGGCACTCCACTAGTCACTGCCTGCCATTCTGAAAAGGACCCGTTTATCCCGACTCTCTGCTTCCTGTCTGCCAACCAGTTCTCTATCCACGTCAGTATATTATCCCCAATACCATGTGCTTTAATTTTACACACCAATCTCTTGTGTGAGACCTTGTCAAAAGCCTTTTGAAAGTCCAACTACACTACATCCACTGGTTCTCCTTTGTCCACTCTACTAGTTATATCCTCAAAATATTCCAGAAGATTTGTCAAGCATGATTTCACTTTCATAAATCCATGCTGATTTGGACCGATCCTGTCACTGTTTCCAAATGCACTAGTATTTCATCCTTAATAATTGATTCCAACATTTTCCCACCACTGATGTCAGGCTAACCGGTCTATAATTACCTGCTTTCTCTCTCCCTCCCTTTTTAAAAAGTGGTGTTACATTAGCAACCCTCCAGTCCATAGGAACTGATCCCGAGACGATAGACTGTTGGAAAATGATCACCAATGCAGCCACTATTTCTAAGGCCACTTCCCCTCTCTCACACCAGTAATGAGTATAATAATCGATAAAGCCACAAATAAACAGCTGGAAGTATTGTTATGATACCACACCAGTGAGGAAGTGATGCTTCAGTTGTACAATGCAGCACTGTGTTCAGTTTTGGGCATCAAACCTCGGGAAATAAAAATACATATTGGGCTTAGAAGGCGGACAGTGCAGATTCACTAGAATGATAGCGAGGCTAAAAGGGCTAAATTTTGAAGACAAATTACCATCCCTTGAGTTCAGCAGGTTGAGGCGTGATCTAATCGAAGTATAGTGAAACCTGTATAAACAGACATTCCCAAAAAAATTGACTTCTGCAAAAAAAAAACACACTTATTTGAGAGACCCAAATAATTTGAGAGGTTAAGATATACAGAAGGCACTGTGATACTGTAAATGTAGATTCTTTTCTCTCAATCTGGTTCAGTAAAATTACTGAGTCGAATACCTCTTGTGCTTTGAACAAAGCAGTCTTTATTTTACCGGCCGGCAAGACTTATCAGACAGAAGATATACTCGATAGAGCGTACATACTCCCTACGGATAAGTGATGTTACATTGTCAAGGCACGATGGTTATACATTTTCGGCAAAAGATAACAAGATAGGGCTAGAGTGACATCCCAGCTCAGCCCATCTCTTTTGATCCCTCCTTCCCTTTGTCCACTCATAAGCCGACCCAAGCATGGTCCGATTTTAAACAAAGACCTTCTGTCAATGTTTCAGGTTAATAACATGATTTAATAAGACCTTGAGGTTTTTCTGCAAGCTGTGGGTTTTGTTTCAATATGTGTTAGTGTTGTAACATTTCGCAGTCTCGAGTCTGAGATGTCATGGCTATTCCTCCATGAATTGTTTGTTAGCTTATACTGTCCCTATACAATTCCCACGTTCTCAACTTCAATGTCTCTATACATTTTTAAACATTCACAATACCACGGACACTTGCAAATTATGAACAGCGGATAGCCTTCAATGCCCCAAGCTCTTTTACAACTTAAAACATAGGACACGCAGGCAACAGCGGGTTTTTAAAAAGGAACTGCTTTTGTGGAATGGGGATCTCTTTACCCAGCATCCACTGCGGCAGAGAAACCGCTCCATATCTGGAATGCTTATATGGCTCTATCCCAGGGATAGAGCAGTTTTTCTGCCGCTATGGAGGCTGGGCAAAGAGCTTCCCATTCAACAAAAGCTGTTTCTTTCACAAAACCCACTGTCGCCTCACGCTAACCTGCATGCACAGACTTCACCAGCGTCACAAATCAAAGAAAGTGTATATGAACAGAGAAAGGGGCTGTCCTTTCCTGTCCCAGCACTGTGCCCATACACACCTTCAACAGCTGTTGGCACCTCCTCTTTCCCCTGCCATCGTCTTTCCCGCCACTTCTGATTTTCTTCCCAAGTTCCCTAAGCTTTGCCTTTGGAAGCTTTGATATACCAGCACAATCAGTTATCACATTTCCCCCCTTTTATTGTCCTCTGATTAACGCTGGTATGTATAACTGAGAAACACAGTTCGTTACTGAAGTTAGTCTGCACCAACTGAGAGCAGTTTGAAATGAAACTGGAATTTAGACTGCAAAACTGTAAGTTAGCCTGCAAAATTGTTAGGTGAGCGGAGCTAAATGCTGGTTTGTGAGAGAGGAATTCTTAACATAGTTGCTGCTGATTAGGAGCTGATCACAGTCTCGCCCGATTCTTCAAGATTGTTGGAAACAACAGTGACCATTTTGAAAACAGGGCTTCTGGGGGGAAAAAAGCACAGCTTGATGCCAGTCCCGAAAGTGTCTGTAACTTACAGGTTTCACTTTATTTAAAATGATTAAGGAATTCAAAAGGGCATAATACAGAGAAACTATTTCCTCTGGTGGGGGAATCCAGGCTGGGAACTCAACATCCAGGGGTATTCAACACTCAGGAAGGATAGACAAAGGAAAAGGAGGCGGGGTGGCATTGCTGGTTAAAGAGGAAATTAATGCAATAGTAAGAAAGGACATTAGCTTGGATGATGTGGAATCGGTATGGGTGGAGCTACGGAATACCAAGGGGCAGGAAACGCTAGTGGGAGTTGTGTACAGACCACCAAACAGTAGTAGTAAGGTTGGGGACAACATCAAACAAGAAATTAGGGATGCATGCAATAAAGGTACAGCAGTTATCATGGGTGACTTTAATCTACATATTGGTAGCAATGCGGTGGAGGAGGATTTCCTGGAGTGTATTAGGGATGGTTTTCTAGACCAATATGTCGAGGAACCAACCAGGGAGCTGGCCATCCTCGACTGGGTGATGTGTAATGAGAAAGGACTAATTAGCAACCTTGTTGTGCGAGGCCTCTTGGGGAAGAGTGACCATAACATGGTAAAATTCTTTATTAAGATGGAGAGTGACACAGTTAATTCAGAAACTAGGGTCCTGAACTTAAGGAAAGGTAACTTCGATGTTTTGAAGCGTGAATTGGCTAGAATAGAGTGGCAAATGATACTTAAAGAGTTGACGGTGAATAGGCAATGGCAAACATTTAAAGATCACATGGATGAACTTCAGCAATTGTACATCCCTGTCTGAAGTAAAAATAAAACGGGGAAGGTGGCTCAACCGTGGCTAACAAGGGAAATTAAGGATATGGTTAACTCCAAGGAAGAGGCATATAAATTGGCCAGAAAAAGCAATAAACCTGAGGACTGGGAGAAATTTAGAATTCAGCAGAGGAGGGCCAAGGGTTTCATGAAGAGGAGGAAAATAGAGTACGAGAAGATGCTTGCCGGGAACATAAAAACTCACTGCAAAAGCTTCTATAGATATGTGAAGAGAAAAAGATTAGTGAAGACAAATGTAGGTCCCTTGTAGTCGGATTCAGCTGAATTTATAATGGGGAACAAAGAAATGGCAGACCAGTTGAACAAATACTTTGGTTCTGTCTTCACGAAGGAAGACACAAATAACTTTCCGGAAATATTATGGGACCGAGAAGGAGGAACTGTAGGATATCCTTATTAGGCGGGAAATTGATGGAATTGAAGGCCGATAAATCCCTGGGCCTGATAGTCTGCATCCCAGAGTACTTAAGGAAGTGGCCCTAGAAATACTGGCTGCATTGGTGATCATTTTCCAACAGTCTATCGACTCTGGATCAGTTCCTATGGACTGGAGGGTAGCGAATGAAACACCACTTTTTAAAAAGTGAGGGAGAGAGAAAGCAGGTAATTATAGACCGGTTAGCCTGACATCAGTAGTGGGGAAAATGTTGGAATCAATTAAGGATGAAATATCAGCGCATTTGGAAAGCAGTGACAGGATCGGTCCAAGTCAGCATAGATTTATAAAGGGGAAATCATGCTTGACAAATCTTCTGGAATTTTTTGAGAATGTAACTAGTAGAGTGGACAAGGGAGAATCAGTGGATGTGGTGTATTTGGACTTTCAAAATGCTTTTGACAAGGTCTCACACAAGAGATTGGTGTGCAAAATCAAAGCACATGGTATTGGGGGTAATATACTGACGTGGATAGAGAACTGGTTGGTAGACAGGAAGCAGAGAGTCGGGATAAACGGGTCCTTTTTAGAATGGCAGGTAGTGACTAGTGGAGTGCTGCAGGGCTCAGTGCTGGGACCCCAGCTCTTTACAATATACATCAATAATTTGGATGAAGGAATTGAGTGTAATATCTCCAAGTTTGCAGATGACACTAAACTGAGTGGCAGTGTGAGCTGTGAGGGAGACGCTAGGAGGCTGCAGGATGATTTGGACAGGTTAGGTGAATGGGCAAATGCATGGCAGATGCAGTATAATGTGGATAAATGTGAGGTTATCCACTTTGGGGCCAAAACGCGAAGACAGAATATTATCTGAATGGCGGCAGATTAGGAAAAGGGGAGGTGCAACGATACCTGGGTGTCATGGTTCATCAGTCATTGAAAGTTGCCATACAGGTACAGCAGGCGGTGAAGAAGGCAAATGGTATGTTGGCCTTCATAGCGAGTAGATTTGAGTATAGGAGCAGGGAGGTCTTACTCCAGTTGTACAGGGCCTTGGTGAGGCCTCACCTGGAATATTGTGTTCAATTTTGGTCTCCTAATCTGAGGAAGGACGTTCTTGCTATTGAAGGTTCAGCAGACTGATTCCCGGGATGGCAGGACTGACATATGAGGAGAGACTGGATCAACTGGGCCTTTATACATTGGAGTTTAGAAGGATGACAGAGGATCTCATAAAAACATATAAGATTCTGACGGGACGGGACAGGTTAGATGCAGGAAGAATGTTCCCGATGTTGGGGCAAGTCCAGAACCAGGGGACCTAGTCTTAGGATAAGGGGTAGGCCATTTAGGACTGAGATGAGGAGAAACTTCTTCACTCAGAGAGTTGTTAACCTGTGGAATTCCCTGCCGCAGAGAGTTGTTGATGCCAGTTCATTGGATATATTCAAGAGGGAGTTAGATATGGCCCTTGCAGCTAAGGGGATCAAGGGGTATGGAGAGAAAGCAGGAAAGGGGTACTGATGGAATGATCAGCCATGAATCTCCTATCACTATCGCTCTCCCACTCTCTTTGCTGCCCTCCTGTGCAATAGAGCCAGCCACGGTGCCATGAACTTGGCTGCTGCTACCCTCCCCTGATGAGTCATCCCCCCCCCCCCCAACAGTACTCAAAGCGGTGCATCTGTTTTGCAGGGGGATGACCACAGGGGACCCCTGCACTACCTTCCTTGCACTACTCTTCCTGCTGGTCTTCCATTCCCTATCTGGCTGTGGACCCTTCTCCTGCGGTAAGACCAACTCGCTACATGTGCTGCTCACGTCATTCTCAGCATCATGGATGCTCCAGAGTGGATGAACTACAACAATTGTACATTCCTGTCTGGCGTAAAAATAAAGGGAAGGTGGCTCAACTGTGGCTATCAAGGGAAATCAGGGATAGTATTAAAGCCAAGGAAGTGGCATACAAATTGGCCAGAAATAGCAGCGAACCCGGGGACTGGGAGAAATTTAGAACTCGGCAGAGGAGGACAAAGGGTTTGATTAGGGCAGGGAAAATGGAGTACGAGAATAAGCTTGCAGGGAACATTAAGGCGGATTGCAAAAGTTTCTATAGATATGTAAAGAGAAAAAGGTTAGTAAAGACAAACGTAGGTCCCCTGCAGTCATAATCAGGGGAAGTCATAACGGGGAACAAAGAAATGGCAGACCAATTGAACAAGTACTTTGGTTCGGTATTCACTAAGGAGGACACAAACAACCTTCCGGATATAAAAGGGGTCAGAGGGTCTAGTAAGGAGGAGGAACTGAGGGAAATCCTTATTAGTCGGGAAATTGTGTTGGGGAAATTGATGGGATTGAAGGCCAATAAATCCCCAGGGCCTGATGGACTGCATCCCAGAGTACTTAGAGGTGGCCTTGGAAATAGCGGATGCATTGACAGTCATTTTCCAACATTCCATTGACTCTGGATCAGTTCCTATGGAGTGGAGGGTAGCCAATGTAACCCCACTTTTTAAAAAAGGAGGGAGAGAGAAAACAGGGAATTATAGATCAGTCAGCCTGACCTCAGTAGTGGGTAAAATGATGGAATCAATTATTAAGGATGTCATAGCAGCGCATTTGGAAAAAGGTGACATGATGGGTTCAAGTCAGCATGGATTTGTGAAAGGGAAGTCATGCTTGACAAATCTTCTGGAATTTTTTGAGGATATTTCCAGTAAAGTGGACAAGGGAGAACCAGTTGATGTGGTATATTTGGACTTTCAGAAGGCTTTTGACAAGGTCCCACACAAGAGATTAATGTGCAAAGTTAAAGCACGTGGGATTGGGGTTAGTGTGCTGACGTGGATTGAGAACTGGTTGTCAGACAGGAAGCAAAGAGTAGGAGTAAATGGTCACTTTTCAGAATGGCAGGCAGTGACTAGTGGGGTACCGCAAGGTTCTGTGCTGGGGCCCCAGCTGTTTACATTGTACATTAATAATTTAGACGAGGGGATTAAATGTAATATCTCCAAATTTGCGGATGACACTAAGTTGGGTGGCAGTGTGAGCTGCGAGGAGGATGCTATGAGGCTGCAGAGTGACTTGGATAGGTTAGGTGAGTGGGCAAATGCATGGCAGATGAAGTATAATGTGGATAAATGTGAGGTTATCCACTTTGGTGGTTAAAAACAGAGAGACTATTATCTGAATGGTGACAGATTAGGAAAAGGGGAGATGCAACGAGACCTGGGTGTCATGGTACATCAGTCATTGAAGGTTGGCATGCAGGTACAGCAGGCGGTTAAGAAAGCAAATGGCATGTTGGCCTTCATAGCAAGGGGATTTGGGTACAGGGGCAGGGAGGTGTTGCTACAGTTGTACAGGGCCTTGGTGAGGCCACACCTGGAGTATTGTGTACAGTTTTGGTCTCCTAACTTGAGGAAGGACATTCTTGCTATTGAGGGAGTGCAGCGAAGATTCACCAGACTGATTCCTGGGATGGTGGGACTGACATATCAAGAAAGACTGGATCAACTGGGCTTGTATTCACTGGAGTTCAGAAGAATGAGAGGGGACCTCATAGAAACGTTTAAAATTCTGACGGGTTTAGACAGGTTAGATGCAGGAAGAATGTTCCCAATGTTGGGGAAGTCCAGAACCAGGGGTCACAGTCTAAGGATAAGGGGTAAGCCATTTAGGACCGAGATGAGGAGAAACTTCTTCACCCAGAGAGTGGTGAACCTGTGGAATTCTCTACCACAGAAAGTAGTTGAGGCCAATTCACTAAATATATTCAAAAGGGAGTTAGATGAAGTCCTTACTACTAGGGGGATCAAGGGGTATGGCGAGAAAGCAGGAATGGGGTACTGAAGTTGCATGTTCAGCCATGAACTCATTGAATGGCGGTGCAGGCTAGAAGGGCTGAATGGCCTACTCCTGCACCTTTTTTCTATGTTTCTATGATCTTATTGAATGGTGGTGCAGGCTCGAATGTTTCAATGTTTCTAGAACAACAGGACACACATACAGAGTTGTGGAAATCTGGAACTTGCTCAAAAGACAGTTGATGCTGGGCCAACTGAAATTTTCAAGACAAGGATCGATGCATTTTTCTTTGTTGTTCCATATCCCTAAGGCTGGAAAATAAGTTCTGAGCCACGATCTAATCGAATGATGGAACAGGCTTGAGGGGCTGAATAGTCTATTCCTGTTCCTATATTAGAACAGTGAAGTACCACATTTGCTCTCTGCTGAATTAGATGAGTTCAGCGTAGATCATTGTGGACACTACAGTTGGCTTCAACATTCCTGCATTAGGAGTAGGGGAAATATCCAGGGTTCCCACCCCTGATTCACTGATACCTGTTGGATGTACACGTTCATGGATGCCAGGTGTGGGCAGGGTTGCAATGGCTAAAATGCTGCCATATTTGCTGTCCAGGCTCTCAATAATGACCACTTGAGTGAGGTATCCAAGAGTGATGGTCACACTTTGAGCTGTACCCCAGCAAGGAATGCATGCCTTCAGACATGCAAGAGGAGATAAATAGCAAAAGAAAAGTTGATGATGCAAATTTGTTTTTGGTGCTGAAGCTGGAGACAACATTCGTATCACACACACAGACAAGAAAGTTGTAACAAAGCTGTAATTTGAGCATGCCCTAATACTCGTCTCAAAGAGCGAAAGAGGGAGCTTTGTATGTGGAAGTTGAACTCTACTCCAAGAATGAGCAGAGCTGTACTTAGCGCAGGTAATACATAACATAATGAGTGTTGATGGTGGCACCGGACTGACCTTGCTGTTTGCTGTGGACTCTGGAGGAAACCACAGTTTACAATAACGTTCAGAGAAATGACTTACTGCAGATGGATTACTTGCTGCAGATGGATTCTTGAATGCTCTGGTGGCCCTCTTTGCAAAGCAGTTAAAAGCTCGATATTTGAAATGGCCCTTAGCCTATTGCCTTTCCACACATTGTTGCTGGGCAGTTTTGTATAAAAGTGCAATATTTTTATAACACTGGATTTTGTATTTTATTGAGAAGCCTTTCTTATGATGTCCCTTTATTCTGCATAACGTGCCGATAATCGCACTGTCTTCCTTTCCTCTCCATGTTGTTTTTGTGGACTCTTGCTATGACGCGGCAGTTTAATTTTGTTCTGCTTCGATTGGGACTCTGTTTTTATGTATGACGTGATTGAGTTTATTGATAGACTCGCCAGCTGGTTCAGTAAGCTATCCTTTCGGTTATTATGAGATGGTGAGCTGTGAAATAGCCATTTGACAGGAAGGAACTCCATTAAGGCACTTGTATCATTGTACTGATGCTGAGTTGTGGGCTATTAATTCAGCCTGTATCATCAGCTAGCGATTCACCTTGGAAAGATATAAAAGGACTCCCATCAATTTTAATACTCATTGTGCAAGTTATCAGCCATGAAGGTCTTAGGCAAAAATGTGCATCCGAGGAATATGGGACCGGATATCAGAGAGTTTTTACAGTGAGTACAGCGAGGCCAACTACTGTCAATTTACAATGAATGAGGTTGAGATGAGTGTTCTTTTCAATAGTGTGTTCAACAGAAGAGCTCTTACTACAGGATGAATTCAGTCATGAACACTTTATGGCACCACTTGAGTTCCCCTGCATTATTTAGTTGTGGAATTTTAAATCTGGATATGAACTAAAGCTTTCCTTGATGGGCTAGCAGGTAAATGGACTGCCAGGAGTTGCACCAAGCTCAAATCAGCCAAGTTTCTGCTCTTCACTAATTTGGCCCCTGCTGGCAGGTACATATCGAGGCACTGGGGAGAGTAGAGGATTTGGACACTAAGGAAATCAAGGTAGAAGATCAGCCATTGAATGACGGAGTTGGTGGTGGGTGGCATGCTGCGGGATGCAATCGAGAACACTCGAGTCAAAGGCAGAGTCTTGAGTGAGGAGATTTTCAAAGTGCTCCTTCCATCGGGCCCTGTCAGCCTCGGTGTCCTTGATGAGTGTTTCCCCGTTCTTGGCCAGGAGTGGGGTGGTGCCTTGGGAGTTTGGACCGTAGGTGGTCTTGACTGCAGTGAAGAATCCTCGCACATCGTAGCTGTCGGCCAGTTGTTGTATCTCCTGTGCTTTCTTCATCCACCAACTGTTCTTTAGGTGCCGAGTTTTTTGTTGGACCTGAGCCTTGAGCCGCCTGTAATGTTGTTTTGCAGCTCCCAAGTTGGGTTGTTGCTTGAGGCTCAGAAATGCTTTGCGCTTGCGATCTATTAGTTCTTCGATCTCCTGATCATTTTCATCAAACCAGTCCTGATGTTGCACGAGGTTGGCAAAGCCATAAAACAGCTTAAGAATAACAAGGCTACGGGTGCGGATGGAATCCCTGCTGAGGCGCTAAAATATGGCAATGAGGCGCTGTTGGCGCGGATACATGACCTCATCTCTCTCATCTGGAGGGAGGGGAGCATGCTGGGAGATCTCAGAGATGCAGTGATTGTTACCATTTTTAAAAAGGGGGCCAAGTCCAACTGCGACAACTACAGGGGAATCTCCCTGCTTTCAGCCAATGGGAAAGTTGTTGCTCGAGTTCTCCTCAATCGTCTTCTCCCTGTGGCCGAATCACAATGCGGATTTCATCTCCTACGGGGCACAACAGACATGATCTTTGCAGCGCGCCAGTTGCAGGAAAAATGCAGGGAGCAGCGCCAGCCCTTATACATGGCCTTTTTCGATCTTACAAAGGCCTTTGACACTGTCGACCGTGAGGGTCGATTGAGCGTCCTCCTCCGTTTCAGATGCCCTCAAAAGTTTGTCAACATCCTTCGCCTCCTTCACGATGACATGCAGGCCGTGATCCTTACCAACGGATCCATTACTGACCCAATCCACGTCTGAACCGGGGCCAAACAGGGCTGCGTTATCGCTCCAACCCTCTTCTCAATCTTCCTTGCCGCCATGCTCCACCTCACAATCAACAAGCTCCCCGCTGGAGTGGAATTAAACTACAGAACCAGTGGGAAGCTGTTTAACCTACGCCGCCTCAAGGCCAGGTCCAAGACCACCCCAGCCTCTGTCATTGAGCTGCAGTATGTGGACGATGCCTGCGTCTGTGCACATTCAGAGGCTGAACTCGAGGATATAGTCAATGTATTCGCCTGTCATCGCCGCACAGCACTGCCCTCCAATTATCAAGATCCACGGCGCAGCCCTGGACAACGTGGACCATTTCCCATATCTTGGGAGCCTCTTATCAACAAAGGCAGACATTAATGCAGAGATTCAGCATCGCCTCGAGTGCACCAGCGCAGCCTTTGGCCGCCTGCGGAAAAGAGTGTTTGACGACCAGGCCCTCAAAACTACCACCTAACTCATGGTCTACAGGGCTGTAGTAATACCCACCCTCCTGATTGGGTCTGAGGCATGGACGATGTACAGAAGACACCTCAAGTTGCTGGAGATATATCACCAACGATGTCTCCGCAAGATCCTGCAAATCCCCTGGGAGGACAGGCGCACCAACATCAGTGTCCTCGCCCAGGCCAACATCCCCCAGCACTGAAGCACTGACCACACTCGATCAGCTTCGCTGGGCAGGCCACGTCGTTCGCATGCCAGACAAGATACTCCCGAGCAAATGCTTTATGCGGAGCTCCTTCATGGTAAATGAACCGAAGGAGGACAGCGGAAACGTTATAAGGACACCCTCAAAGCCTCCCTGGTAAAGTGCAACATCACCACTGACACCTGGGAGGCCCTGGCCGCAGACCGCCCTCGGTGGAGAAAGTCCATCTAAGAGGGCGTTGAGCTCTTGGAGGCTCGACGCAAAGAGCATGAAGAGGCCAGGCGCACACAGCTGAAGGAGCGAGCGGCAAACCAGCCCCACCGACCCCTTCCCCTGACGAATGTCTGACCCACCTGTAACAGGGTCTTTGGCTCTCGTATCGGATTGTTCCGCCATCAAAGAACTCACTTTGGGAGTGGAAGTAAGTCCTCCTTGATTTCGAGGGACTGCTTATGATATGAATGACGGAGCAGGCTTGAGGGTGCGTATGGTGTACTCCTGTTCCTGCTTCTTATCGCAGTAACTATTTGTACTGTACGTTTTTGACCAATGGCCTTCCGTCCAGCCCTGCCCCCCACCGTCCGTACTGCACTTTTTTTTTTGACCGACAGGCGTCAAGCCCTGCCCTGTCAAGCTCCGCCCACTCCCGGGCCCCGAATCATTCCCTCCACATGGTGCCGAGAAGCAGGGCCTGAGGCCCAAGACTCCGCCGAGGCCCCATCTCTCTTCTGCTGCTGATTCCCCGAGGACTCGCTCCGACTCTCCACCGCCAACTCTCTTTCTTCCCCCCCCCCCCCCACCAGCCACTCCAGGACTCATTGAGTTACAATTTGCAAAGTCAGTGAGACCTTTGGATGGGCGGTTCTAGTTGCACATTCCAGTGAAACTTCAGGGTGTGGCTTATCCTCCAAGGGGACCAATCATAGAAAAAGGGTGGAGCATGGCGGCCATTTTCACAGTCCAAATAAGCGCGTCCATTTCTTATGTTCTTATCAGATGCAGCTGTGATGATCTCCATTGTTCAAATGGCCTGTTGCTCTCTCAAGGATTGAAGTGCCTCTGGTCACTGTCACTCCCTTCAGGACAGAAGAGGAGAACATTGGGAATTAAATTTAAAATAATTGTAATCTCTGGTTTATTCATAATCCATGCATGTTAACTGTTGCAATTACACTTTCATTTTACAGGTGAAGTTGGGCTGAATTCCTCACAGTTGTTGAGTAATTATTGTAACTGTCACCATTAGTGAAGAAGTCTTGTTCTGCTTTTAGCAACCTGATCGTTTCTATGAAAACTGACATAACAAAATGGTTTCGATGCTTGCTTTTCCACTCTGCATGTACAATCCCCATGTGCGTGCTTCTGTGATGTTCCAGCTGATTTGTGTGGTGGTTATCGCACAAGCAAAGCAATTACTGTTTGGATTGAGGAGCCGGGCGAGATGGAGACATGTGCCCCATGAGTTAACTGTGGTTGGATTGGGGGGAGGGGGGGCGGGCAGGGAGAATTCTGGAGGAGACTGGTGTCCTCATCTATTCTACTGACTAAGCAGCAAAGAATTCATTTTTGCTCTGGAAGGTGGGGTTGCGGTTGGAAGGAGATTGAAACAGTGAGTAGATCCTGAGAGGACCTAAATAAAAGAACAAATTGGCTGAACTTAAATGTATATAAGAACGTTGAGGCAAATGCAAGAGTAGAAAATTGGATGGGACGAGACAAGAGACTGCGACATGAAAAACAACATCCAGATGGTAGTTGTTGAGGTCTCATGAGTTTGAGATTGGTATGAAACGAATGAAGATGACTGCAAATTGGATGTTGACAACATAGCCTTTAACCTGCAGCAGCAATTGTGACCTGGTTGAGTACTTTTGAATAGTTTGAGAGCGAGGTAACTGTTGGTCAGTGCATGCTGACAGCACTTTGGTATGGCTGATGGTCTATACCTGTATAGCTATTCAGGTTATCTGCAGTCTGCCATGTTGTCACTGGCTGACAAAAGAGTATTCATCATTTAGCAACATGTCCAGCAGATACTGGTAAGAAGTAAAAATAACCAGAATTAAGCTTTCAAGTTTATGGATTGTATGACTGTAGATGTTGTTTCATCCTATTCTACTGTTGGAAACAAAGGAACAGACATGATTCTGTAGAATTATACTGTTTGTTGACCAGCCTTTGCTGTGCTGAGAATATTGGTACTTAAGCCAGGCTCACGGTTGGAAGATTGTGTTTTCTGGACATTGCTGTTTTAGGGCTTGTAAACAAACTCTGGTTCAATTATATATCATTGTTCAATGAGTAACATCTTGCCTCTGGTAACCTTTCCTATCTGACTGCAATGGCTGGGAAGTACTGCTTTGAGGATTGATGGGATTATTTTATGTTAGTAGATTGAGTCACGAGTTTTCTTCGAGTATCCTGATATGTGGAGATGACAAAAACTGGGGCTGTATTCACTGGAGCAGTAAAGGGTTAACAGAAGTGTACACACATTTGGTCGGTTTCGAGGGGCAAACATTGAAAGAGCATTGCCATTAGTTGATCAGTAACAATGGGGCATAAATTTAGGATTGGTATTGGGAGCATAAGTGGAGGCGAATATTTTTTTCACGCGAAGGGGAGAATGAGTGGCTATTGAAATGAAGTCCATCACTGCATTTAAAGGGGGGCTGGATAAACACGGAAGAAAAATGTTCAAAGGTGTAACAAAAGAGCAAGAAAATGGGATCACAATATAGATTCAGGGTGGAGCTAGTACTGGCTGGGGTACATTGGGCCGAATGGCCAACTCCTGTCATGAAATTTCCATTTTACTCTTCTCCACACAATCTTCGTGCTATATTTTTTTAAAATCCAAGCTTGAAGTCATTTAGTTGCTATTGACCTAATCCTCTTACTCTTGAGACTTGGCTGAAATTTAAGGCCTGTTACTGCCGGAAATCAGTGGCCATGTTGCGGAGTGGACTGGCCACCGATTTTTTTTTTGTGGAATGGCTGCCATTTTGAAAATTCCACTCCAGCGATGACCCACTCGCCCCCACTACCACTCTGCTGCTGCCAATCCATCAGAACACGCACCGCCGATGTTCCACCCCCCCGAACGTGAAATTCCGCCAAGAAAATCTTCCTCCCGCCGCTCGGTGTCACTGTCAGCTTTTTCTATCGGCGTCTGTGCTTGGAGTGTGCTCAAAATGGCGGTGTGGCTGCCATTATAGGGGAGGACCTACTGCCATGGCTGGCATTTTATTTTTTTTTGTCGGCCGTCGTGTCATGTTGGGCCGACAATCAGGCCCCCAGCAGGCAGCCTGGCGCACCCTCTTGGGTGCTAGGTCGCTGGCCCAGCCGAAACCCTCCCTGGTGGCCCCGTGGACCAAACTTAAATAATGGCAGTGGCTTTCCCCTTTAAGTGAAGGGGAGAAACATGGTGACGTGCCAGATTGATGATGTCATCATCACTGTGCTGATGACTGACAGCAGAGGACAGTCCGCTCGCCCACCCCCAACTTCCCCCTCGTGTGCAAAACTTCGCTCACAGCAGCATGTCCACCCGACATTATGACCGACTTCTGGTCCGCTGGGGAAAAAAGCCAAAGAGCGGAATTTCACTCGAGGTTGTCTTGTATTCAACTGTCATTGTAACCCATGTATAAACTGACCTAAGTTGTAGACCGTGAGAATACTGACCACTAGGTGGTGAACTTGTGGGAGACACTCCTAACCTGGACTTTCAGGTATAAAAGGAGAAACTCCACCCACCTTCTTCACTTCAGTGCTGGCTAATAAAGAACTGGTCACAGAGTGACCTTCTCTCAAGCATGGGCCTCATGTACATTTGTACTGTATAGTAATGACATATTGGCGACGAGAAACTGGGATTTAAACCACACGAGCATGGCCACGAGCAGCACACAAGAGAGGTACTGTGTTGGTGATGATTGGGACGACTTTATTGAGAGACTACAGCAAAGTTTCGTCACTAAGGAATGGCTGGGACAGGATTCGGCCGACAAATACAGGGCTCATCTCCTGACGGTTTGTGGATTCAGGACGTACTCCCTGATGAAACATAGAAACATAGAAAATAGGTGCAGGAGTAGGCCATTCGGCCCTTCTAGCCTGCACCACCATTCAATGAGTTCATGGCTGAACATTCAACTTCAGTACCCCATTCCTGCTTTCTCGCCATACCCCTTGATCCCCCTAGTAGTAAGGACCTCATCTAACTCCTTTTTGAATATATTTAGTGAATTGGCCTCAACAACTTTCTGTGGTAGAGAATTCCACAGGTTCACCACTCTCTGGGTGAAGAAGTTCCTCCGCATCTCGGTCCTAAATGGCTTACCCCTTATCCTTAGACTGTGACCTCTGGTTCTGGACTTCCCCAACATTGGGAACATTCTTCCTGCATCTAACCTGTCTAACCCCGTCAGAATTTTATATGTTTCTATGAGGTCCCCTCTCATTCTTCTGAACTCCAGTGAATACAAGCCCAGTTGATCCAGTCTTTCTTGATAGGTCAGTCCCGCCATCCCGGGAATCAGTCTGGTGAACCTTCGCTGCACTCCCTCAATAGCAAGAATGTCCTTCCTCAGGTTAGGAGACCAAAACTGTACACAATACTCCAGGTGTGGCCTCACCAAGGCCCTGTACAACTGTAGCAACACCTCCCTGCCCCTGTACCCAAATCCCCTTGCTATGAAGGCCAACATGCCATTTGCTTTCTTAACCGCCTGCTGCACCTGCATGCCAACCTTCAATGACTGATGTACCATGACACCCAGGTCTCTTTGCACCTCCCCTTTTCCTAATCTGTCACCATTCAGATAATAGTCTGTCTCTCTGTTTTTACCACCAAAGTGGATAACCTCACATTTATCCACATTATACTTCATCTGCCATGCATTTGCCCACTCACCTAACCTATCCAAGTCGCTCTGCAGCCTCACAGCATCCTCCTCGCAGCTCACACTGCCACCCAACTTAGTGTCATCCGCAAATTTGGAGATACTACATTTAATCCCCTCATCTAAATCATTAATGTACAGTGTAAACAGCTGGGGCCCCAGCACAGAACCTTGCGGTACCCCACTAGTCACTGCCTGCCATTCTGAAAAGTACCCATTTACTCCTACTCTTTGCTTCCTGTCTGACAACCAGTTCTCAATCCATGTCAGCATACTACCCCCAATCCCATGTGCTCGAACTTTGCACATCAATCTCTTGTGTGGGACCTTGTCGAACGCCTTCTGAAAGTCCAAATATACCACATCAACTGGTTCTCCCTTGTCCACTCTACTGGAAACATCCTCAAAAAATTCCAGAAGATTTGTCAAGCATGATTTCCCTTTCACAAATCCATGCTGACTTGGACCTATCATGTCACCTCTTTCCAAATGCACTGCTATGACATCCTTAATAATTGATTCCATCATTTTACCCACTACCGATGTCAGGCTGACTGGTCTATAATTCCCTGTTTTCTCTCTCCCTCCTTTTTTAAAAAGTGGGGTTACATTGGCTACCCTCCACTCTATTGGAACTGATCCAGAGTCAATGGAATGTTGGAAAATGACTGTCAACGCATCCACTATTTCCAAGGCCACCTCCTTAAGTACTCTGGGATGCAGTCCATCAGGCCCTGGGGATTTATCGGTCTTCAATCCCATCAATTTCCCCAACACAATTTCCCGGCTAATAAGGATTTCACTCAGTTCCTCCTCCTTACGAGACCCCCCGACCCCTTTTATAACCGGAAGGTTGTTCGTGTCCTCCTTCGTGAATACCGAACCAAAGTACTTGTTCAATTGGTCCGCCATTTTTTTGTTCCCCGTTATGACTTCCCCTGATCCTGACTGCAGGGGACCTACGTTTGTCTTTACTAACCTTTTTCTCTTTACATATCTATAGAAACTTTTGCAATCCGTCTTAATGTTCCCTGCAAGCTTCTTCTCATACTCCATTTTCCCTGCCCTAATCAAACCCTTTGTCCTCCTCTGCTGAGTTCTAAATTTCTCCCAGTCCCCAGGTTCGCTGCTATTTCTGGCCAATTTGTATGCCACTTCCTTGGCTTTAATACTATCCCTGATTTCCCTTGATAGCCACGGTTGAGCCACCTTACCTTTTTTATTTTTATGCCAGACAGGAATGTACAATTGTTGTAGTTCATCCATGCGGTCTCTAAATGTCTGCCATTGCCCATCCACAGTCAACCCCTTCAGTATCATTTGCCAATCCATCCCAGCCAATTCACGCCTCATACCTTCAAAGTTAGCCTTCTTTAAGTTCTGGACCATGGTCTCTGAATTAACTGTTTCATTCTCCATCCCAATGCAGAATTCCACCATATTATGGTCACTCTTCCCCAAGGGGCCTCGCACAACGAGATTGCTAATTAATCCTCTCTCATTACATAACACCCAGTCTAAGATGGCCTCCCCACTAGTTGGTTCCTCGACATATTGGTCTAAAAAACCATCCCTTGTACACTCCAGGAAATCCTCCTCCACCGTATTGCTTCCAGTTTGGTTAGCCCAATCTATGTGCATATTAAAGTCACCCATTATAACTGCTGCACCTTTATTGCACGCACCCCTAATTTCATGTTTGATGCCCTCCCCAACATCACTACTACTGTTTGGAGGTCTGTACACAACTCCCACTAACGTTTTTTGCCCTTTGGTGTTCTGCAGCTCTACCCATATAGATTCCACATCATCCAAGCTAATGTCCTTCCGAGCTATTGCCTTAATCTCCTCCTTAACCAGAGTCTTCTAGCGCTAGCAAAGCCGGCGGACAAGACTTTTGACGAGCTCAGTAAGTTGATTGGGAAACACTTTAAACCGGCGAGCAGCATGCACATGGTGAGACACCGGTTTTACACGCACCGGCGGCGAGAAGGGCAAAGCGTTCCAGACTTTGTGGCAGACCTCCGGCGACTGGCGAGCCTATGTAAGTTCACAAGTGCATGCAGAGCGGAGATGCTGCGAGACTTTTTTATTGAGGGCATCGGACATGCTGGGGTTTTCAGGAAACTGATCGAGACCAAAGACTTGACCCTGGAAACGCTGGCTTTGATGGCCCAGACATTTATCTCAGGGGAGGAAGAGACCAGAATGATGTTTGACAAAGATCTTGGTTTAAATGCAGCAAATGGACGGTAGGTCAACATTGTTAACGCGGCACACAGTTCTCCAGACAGACGGGCAATCGGACATGCCCGAGCATGTAGTCAAACGCAAAGGGGGAATTCAACAGAGACAATGGCTAGCTGAACGCCGATTCATGCCATCGCAAGGGACAATGCGGCCAGTAATAGGACCATCAATACCTGTCAATGGTGCGCTTAAGGACAGTTACAGAGACAGTCAGAGACGATCGACTGGTAATGGACCTTTTGTTTCCAACAACCGCACATGTTGGAGGTGTGGAAGCAAACACCCAGTCAGAGCTTGCAGGTATCAGCAATATACCTGCAGAAACTGCAACGTCAGCGGTCACTTGACGCGTATGTGCAGGAAGCCTGCAGCCAGGGTGATGTACAAGGAGGACGGGCCCGATGTAAGTCCTAAGCGGCCAAATGGACACTGGGAGAAATCGCTGGAAGCTGAAGTTCAGCGCGTTCATGTGGAGCACATATACAGTTCATAAACCAGGATGCCACCGATAATGATGAAAGTGCTCCTCAATGGCATCCCAGTATCAATGGAGCTGGACACGGGGGCCAGCCAGTCCCTGATGAGTATCAAACAATTCGAAAGGTTGTGGGTGTCCAAGGCCAGGAGGCCAAAATTAGTGTCAATTGACGCACAGCTACGGACATATACAAAGGAGATCATATACAAAGGAGCGCCACGGTAGTCGTGACCCACAAAGATTCGGAGAACAAATTGCCACTCTGAATTGTCCCAGGGGACGGTCCCGCACTACTGGGGAGGAGTTGGCTTGCTGTCATGAACTGGAAATGGGGCGATGTCAATGCAATTTCCTCTGTGGAGCGAGTATCATGCTCACAGATCCTGGACAAATTTGATTCATTATTTCAACCCGGCATCGGCACTTTCATGGGGGCCAAGGTAGTGATTCACATAAACCCGGACGCCAGGCCAGTACACCACAAGGCCAGAGCGGTGCAGTACGTGATGCAGGAAAAGATAGAAGGTGAATTGGACCACCTGCTGAGGGAAGGCATCATCTCGCCAGTCGAATTCAGTGACTGGGCGAGCCCGATTGTGCCGGTGCTCAAGGCGGATGGGTCGGTCAGGATATGTGGTGATTACAAGGCCACCATCAATCGGGTGTCACTCCAAGACCAGTACCCGCTACCGAGAGCGGAGGACCTCTTTGCGACGCTATCCGGTGGAAAACTTTTTTCAAAATTGGACCTGACCTCAGCTTACATGACCCAGGAGCTGGCAAGTGAGTCGAAGAAGCTGACCACCATCACGACACACAAGGGGTTGTTTGAGTACAACAGATGTCCGTTCGGGATTCGCTCGGCCGCGATCTTCCAACAAAATATGGAAAGCCTCCTCCAAGACGGTGGTTTTTCAGGATGACATCCTCATTACGGGTCGCGATACTGAAGAACACCTCCACAACTGGAGGAGGTGCTACGCAGACTGGACCGGGTAGGTCTGCGACTGAAAAAGGCGAAGTGCATCTTCCTAGCTCCAGAGGTAGAATTCCTGGGGATGAGGGTAGCAGCAGACTGGATCAGACCTACTGCGTCCAAAACGGAAGCGGTCCAGACCCCGTAACATGACGGAGCTGCGTTCGTTCCTGGGGCTCCTGAACTATTTTGGTAACTTTCTTCGCAAATTGAGCACGCTGTTAGAACCACTACACGTGCTCCTACGCAAAGGTCGCGAATGGGTCTGGGGGGGCAGCCAGGAAAGGGCTTTTGATAGAGCACGCAATTTGTTATGCTCCAACAATCTGTTAACGCTATATGACCCATGTAAGAAACTTGTTTTTACGTGCGATGCGTCCATCCTATGGGGTCGGATGTGTGTTGCAGCATGTTAATGCCAAGGGTCAGTTACAGCCGGTAGCTTACGCCTCCAGAAGTCTGTCCCAGGCAGAAAGGGCTACGGGATGGTAGAAAAGGAAGCGCTTGCATGTGTATATGCAATTAAAAAAAAAAATGCACCAGTACCTGTTTGGCAAGAAATTTGAGCTGGAGACAGATCACAAACCCCTAACGTCTCTTTTGGCCAACAACAAGGCCATAAATGCAAATGTGTCGGCCCGCATACAGAGGTGGGCACTCACGTTAGCCGCCTATGACTATACAATTCGGCACAGACCGGGCACTGAAAACTGCGCTGATGCATTCAGCAGGCTCCCACTACCCACCACCGAGGGGGCTACCGAGCATGCTGCTGAGATTGTCATGGCAGTTGAAGCTATCGAAAGCAAAAGCTCACCCGTGACAGCCTGTCAGATCAAAGTCTGGACAAATGGAGACCAGCTACTGTCTTCAGTCAAGAAATGTGTCCTGAATGGGGACTGGGCAGCCACGTTCAGGGCATGCCCTGAGGAATTTAAACCATTTCACAGGCGCAAGGATGAACTCTCAATTCAGGCCGATTGCCTACTATGGGGAAACCGAGTAGTCATGCCCCAGATGGGCAGAGAGGTGTTCATCCGAGAACTCCACAATGAGCACCCGGGCATTGTCGTGATGAAGGCAATTGCCAGGTTACCCGTTTGGTGGCCAGGGATAGATGCTGACCTGGAACTTTGTGTTCGCAGGTGCAACACGTGCGCCCAGGGAAGCCCCCCTTAGCCCCTGGTCCTGGCCCGTCAAGCCATGGTCACGCATCCATGTGGACTATGCAGGTCCTTTCATGGGAAAAATGTTTTTGGTTGTAGTAGACGCCTACTCCAAATGGATCGAGTGTGACATTCTCAATTCAAGCACATCCTCTGCCACGGTAGAAAGTCTACGGGCAATGTTCGCCACCCATGGTCTAGCGGATGTCTTGGTCAGCAACAATGGCCCGTGCTTTACAAGCACTGAATTCCAGGACTTCATGGCAGGCAATGGTATCAACCATCTCAGAACGGCACTGTTCAAGCCAGCCTCAAACGGCCAGGCGGAACGAGCAGTGCAGATAATCAAACAGGGGATGCTCAGAATCCAAGGGGGTTCCCTACAAAGCCGCTTATCATGCCTCCTGTTGGCCAATAGATCCCGACCACACTTGCTCACGGGTTCCATCCGCAGAGCTACTAATGAAAAGGACGCTCAAAATCAGGTTATCCCTTATACACCCCATCATGAAAGAAATCGTTGAGAGCAGGCGCCGGTCACAATGTGACTACCATGACGGGAATGCGAGGACACGATGTATTGCTGTCAATGACCCTGTCTTTGTCCTCAACTACGCTGCAGGGCCCAAATGGCTTGCAGGCACTGTGATTGCTAAAGAGCGGAATAGGATTCTGGTAGTTAAACTTGCCAATGGGCAAATCTGCTGCAAACACGTGGATCAAACTAAAAGGAGGTTCAGCAACCCCATAGAAGAAGCAGAAGAAGAACACGATGTAGAGTTCACTCCACCACAGGTGACCGAACACCGGAACCAAGTGGAGGAGAGCCCAGTCACTGTGGGCAGTCTGGACAGGCCTGAGGCACCGCAAACAGCAGACACTCAGGCCAGCGTCCAACAACCGGAGCCCCAACTCAGGCGCTCTGCAAGAGAGCGTAAACCACCAGAGAGACTCAACCTGTGATCCCAATAAGACTTTGCAGGGGAGGTGATGTCATGTATTCAACTGTCATTGTAACCCATGTATAAACTGACCTAAGTTGTACACCGTGAGAACACTGACCACAAGGTGGTGAACTTGTGGGAGACACTCCTAACCTGGACTTTCAGGTATAAAAGGGGAAGCTCCACCCATCATCTTCACTTCAGTGCTGGCTAATAAAGGACTGGTCACAGAATGACCTCCTTTCAAGTATGGGCCTCGTGTTCATTTGTACTGTATAGTAAGGACATATTAGAGGTCATTGTATCAACCATGCCGGTTGAAACAGGGCAGGCGTGCCGTGTTTCCGGCGGTGGGCAATCATAGAATAATACAGCGCAGAAAGAGGCCATTCAGCCCATCACGCCTGTGCTGGATTTTTGAAAGAGCTGTCCCACTCCTTGGCTCTGTTCCCATAGCTCTAATTTTTTTCTCTTCAAATATTTATCCAATTCCCTTTTGAAAGTAACTATTGAATCTGCTACCACTGCCCTTTCAGGCATTACATTCCCGATCATCATAACTTGCTGCGTTAAAAAAATACTCATGTCGCCACTCGTTCTTTTGCTTATAACCTTAAATCTGTGGCCTTTGGTTACTGACCCTTCTGCCACTGGAACTCCTTATTTATCCTATCAAAACAGTTCATGATTTTGAACACCTCCATTAAATCTCCCTTCTCTGCTCTAAAGAGAACTACCCTTAGCTTCTCCAGTCTCTCCACATAACTGGAGTCCCTCATCCCTGGTACCATTCTAGTAAATCTCTTCTGCACCTTCTCTAAGGCCTTGACATCCTTCCTAAAGTGTGGTGCCCAGAGTTGTACACCGTACTCCAGCTGGAGCCGAACCAGTGTTTTAATAAAGGTTTAGCATAACTTCCTTGCTTTCGGGGGTGGTGCCAGAGGACTGGAGAATTGCAAATGTTACACCCTTAATCAAAAAGGGTGCAAGGATAAACCCAGCAACTGCTCGGTAGTGGGGAAGCTTTTAGAAACGATAATCAGGTACAAAACTAACAGTCACTTGGACAAGTGTGGGTTAATTAAGGAAAGCCAGCACGGATTTGTTAAAGGCAAATCGTGTTTAACTAACTTAATCGTATTTTTTGCTGAGGTAATAGAGGGTTGATGAGGGCAATGCGGTTGACGTGTATATGGACTTCCAAAAGGCGTTTGATGAAGTGCCACATAATAGGTTTGCTCCTGGAATAAAAGGGATAGTGGCAGAATGGTTACAACATTGGCTCAGTGACAAGAAACAGGGTAGATGTGACTAGTTATTTATTGGACTGGTCGAAGGTATACAGTGGTGTTCCCCGGGGTCGGTACTAGGACCACTGCTTTTCTTGATCTATATTAATGACTTGGATTTGGGTGTACAGGGAACAATTTCAAAATCTGCAGATGATTCAAAACTTGGAAGTACAGTGAACAGTGAGGAGGATGGTGATAGACTTTAAGAAGACATAGACAGGCTGGTGAAATGGGCGGACACGTGGCAAAGAAATTTAACGCAGAAAAGTGCGAAGTGATACGTTTTGGTAGGAAGAACAAGGAGAGGCAATATAAACTAAAGGGTACAATTCTAAAGGGGGTGCATGAACAGTGACCTGGGGATATATGTGCACAAATTGTTGAAGGTGACAGGGCAGGTTGAGAAAGCAGTTAAAAAAGCATAGGGGATCCTGGGCTTCATAAATATAGAGGCACAGAGTACAAGAACAAGGAAGTTTGATGCACCTTTATAAAACACTGGTTCGGCCTCAACTGGTGTATTGTATCCAATTCTGGGCATTTAGGAAGGATGTCAAGGTCTTGGAGAGGGTGCAGAAAAGTTTGACAAGAATGGTTCCGGGGATGAGGGACTTCAGTTACGTGGATAGACTGGAGAAGCTGGGGTTGTTTTCCTGAGAGCAGGGAAGCCTGTAGTCTTGTTGTTCTTGAGCTGTCTCATGGCTTTTCCTACCTCGTGCAATGTTGGGGATTCACTGAGGTGGTCCATATACACGTCATCAACTGCACTACCCTCATCAACCCACTCCATTACTTCATCAAAGAACTCAATCAAGTTATTCAAATAGGATTTGCCTTTACCAGATCCATGCTCACCTTCATTAAATAGCTCCTGCTTTTCCAAGTACCAATTAATTTGTCCTCAATTATTGTCTCCAAACGTTTCCCCACCACAGATGCTCAACTGGCTGGCCTGTCGTTGCGGAGTTTATCTCTCTCCCTTTTTGTGAGATTTCCAGTCCTTTGGCACTAACCACATCATCTCAGGAGGATTGGAAGATTGTGGTCAGAGTGACGTGCAGCTGCCAGAGGGTCCCCGCGTGGTCTACCTGAGGACCCTGCGTGGGCTGCCAGAGGGCCCCCCCCCCTTCCCGGCGTGGCCTACCTGAGGACCCTGCGTGGGCTGCCAGAGGGCCCCCCCCCCCTCCCCGGCGTGGCCTACCTGAGGACCCTGCGTGGGCTGCCAGAGGGCCCCCCCCCCCTTCCCGGCGTGGCCTACCTGAGGACCCTGCGCGGGCTGCCAGAGGGCCCCCCCCTCCCCAGAGCGGCCTGCCTGCCGATTTCTCAATGGAAAAATCGCGCATGCGCGGAAGTTTGAATCGGCCACGCAGCTGCATAAAGGAGCCGTGCACTTAAAGAAAATTAGAGGGAACATTGGGCCAAAGCCTTCCCTTGATAGTCCAGGATGCATCCCATCCAGATCGGGATGACTTTTATACTTTGAGTTAGCTAATTTTTTTAAGTACCTCCTCTTGATCTATTTTTAACCCATTCAATATCTCTCTATTGGACAGTATCCTGCACTTGAAGCTCTTCAGCCAAGTTTCTCAAAATCTACATTTCTAAATATTAATTTCTAGCTTTGAGTATTACAATACAGGGGGGGGTTGGCGAGCTGGAATTTTAGACCGTGCACCTCGGCAACTGAAGGCATGGCCACCAATGTTGGCATACATTGTGGGTGCTCAAGAGGCTGAAGTCAGGAATGGAATGTTTGGGAGGGGTTGTTGAGCTGTGGAGAGAGATGCTGCCTGATCTGAGTGTTTCCAGCATTTCCTTTTTAAGTTAGTAATTCAATTTTACTAAATACATTAACGAGGCTCATATCTCAAATTTGTCTTAGCATTTTCTCATATGTTCCTTTTAAAAGATGTGGGAATTTGTTTGGACAGAAAGTGACGTTTGAGGGAATAGTTACTGTGCTCATTGGAGGGAGCTGACATAATAAGCTCCATTGTAAAAGCCACTTTGCTGAAGCACTTTGTATTAAGTGCAGTCTCGATAGTGACTGTAACCAGTCTGCTAAACTTCATATGATTGATATTATTTTACCACTTGTCATCAATTGAAAACAAATTTTCAGAGAAGGAGAAAAAATCGATATTACAGTAAAAGGCTTTTTAGGTCCAAATGAGCCTGTATCTCTATCAAAGATAAACCCAACCTAGCCAGCCGCATCTTACCGTGCATCCGCACCGAGCTATCTTTTCAATATTCAACAACAACTTGTATTTATATAACGTCTTTAACGTAGTAACACGCTTAAGGCACTTCACAAGACAAAACATTTGACACCGATCCACATAAGGAGAAATTAGGGCAGATGACCAAAAGCTTGGTCAAAGAGGTAGGTTTTAAGGAGGAAAGACAGGTAGAGAGGCAGAGAGGTTTAGGCAGGGAGCTCCAGAGCTTGCAGCCGAGGCAACAGAAGGCGCAGCCGAGGCAACAGAAGGCACAGCCACCAATGGTGGAGCGATTATAATCAAGAGGGCAGAATTAGAGGAGCGCTGACATCTCTGGGGGGGGGGGGGGGGCGGGTGGAGGGTGGTTGTGGGGCTGAAGAAGATTGCAGCGATAGGGACCTTCTCGCCATATCCCTCAATCCCATCTTCTCAAAATCCCTCAAGGCGGGGTTGAGGGATATGGTGAAAAGTCGGTCAGGTGGGGTTGAGGGCTATGAGAGAGGGTGGTGGGTAGGTGGGATTGAGGAATGGTTAACCACTCCATCCTTCTCCAACGCCTCTCCACCATCGTTCAGCTGGGTGGGACTACACTTGCTTGGTTCCTACTATTACGCTGCTGTAATGAATAAAATATACATCTGGAGTGCATCGGCATTGTGTTTCAGCCGAATGTCTCCTCCAGGATGGCAGATTCGATTTTCATGGGATGCATCTTTTTCAAATATATTTGTATTTTATTTTAATCAAATGGTGATCATCCTGTAACACTTGAGCGAATCTTGCAGATAGGACACTTTTCAAAGGGAAGTCTCATCATTGGTTCCCCTTGTTTGGTCAGTGTACAGTATTGTGTGTGTTTGGCAAGTGTACAGCAGATTAATTGCAGGAAAAAGCACCATCCGTAAAAGAGCTCTAAATAGATCCGTGTGCTGACTCACTGCAAGGTCAACCCTTGCCAGGTATCTGTCAGTTCTCATCTCACTGATTACAAGCTCCTTTTTGAGCCCAACAGTCAAATAAAACTAATTGCGCCAATCTGTGTGTTTATTTCAAGATAGAAACATAGAAAATAGGTGCAGGAGTAGGCCATTCGGCCCTTCTAGCCTGCACCGCCATTCAATGAGTTCATGGCTGAACATGCAACTTCAGTACCCCATTCCTGCTTTCTCACCATACCCCTTGATTCCCCTAGTAGTAAGGACTTCATCTAACTCCTTTTTGAATATATTTAGTGAATTGGCCTCAACAACTTTCTGTGGTAGAGAATTCCACAGGTTCACCACTCTCTGGGTGAAGAAATTCCTCCTCATCTCGGTCCTAAATGGTTTCCCCCTTATCCTTAGACTGTGTCCCCTGGTTCTGGACTTCCCCAACATTGGGAACATTCTTCCTGCATCTAACCTGTCTAACCCCGTCAGAATTTTAAACGTTTCTATGAGGTCCCCTCTCATTCTTCTGAACTCCAGTGAATACAAGCCCAGTTGATCCAGTCTTTCTTGATAGGTCAGTCCCGCCATCCCGGGAATCAGTCTGGTGAACCTTCGCTGCACTCCCTCAATAGCAAGAATGTCCTTCCTCAGGTTAGGAGACCAAAACTGTACACAATACTCCAGGTGTGGCCTCACCAAGGCCCTGTACAATTGTAGCAACAGCTCCCTGCCCTTGTACTCAAATCCCCTCGCTATGAAGGCCAACATGCCATTTGCTTTCTTAACCGCCTGCTGTACCTGCATGCCAATCTTCAATGACTGATGTACCATGACACCCAGGTCTCTTTGCACCTGCCCTTTTCCTAATCTGTCACCATTCAGATAATAGTCTGTCTCTCTGTTTTTACCACCAAAGTGGATAACCTCACATTTATCCACATTATACTTCATCTGCCATGCATTTGCCCACTCACCTAACCTATCCAAGTCGCTATGCAGCCTCATAGAATCCTCCTTGCAGCTCACACTGCCACCCAACTTAGTGTCATCCGCAAATTTGGAGATACTACATTTAATCCCCTCGTCTAAATCATTAATGTACAGTGTAAACAGCTGGGGCCCCAGCACAGAACCTTGCGGTACCCCACGAGTCACTGCCTGCCATTCTGAAAAGTCCCCATTTACTCCTACTCTTTGCTTCCTGTCTGACAACCAGTTCTCAATCCATGTCAGCACACTACCCCCAATCCCATGTGCTTTAACTTTGCACATTAATCTCTTGTGTGGGACCTTGTCGAAAGCCTTCTGAAAGTCCAAATATACCACATCAACTGGTTCTCCCTTGTCCACTCTACTGGAAACATCCTCAAAAAATTCCAGAAGATTTGTCAAGCATGATTTCCCTTTCACAAATCCATGCTGACTTGGACCTATCATATTACCTCTTTCCAAATGCACTGCGATGACATCCTTAATAATTGATTCCATCATTTTAGCCACAACCGATGTCAGGCTGACCGGTCTGTAATTCCCTGTTTTCTCTCTCCCTCCTTTTTTAAAAAGTGGGGTTACATTGGCTACCCTCCACTCGATAGGAACTGATCCAGAGTCAATGGAATGTTGGAAAATGACTGTCAATGCATCCACTATTTCCAAGGCCACCTCCTTAAGTACTCTGGGATGCAGTCCATCAGGCCCTGGGGATTTATCGGCCTTCAATCCCATCAATTTCCCCAACACAATTTCCCGACTAATAAGGATTTCCCTCAGTTCCTCCTCCTTACTAGACCCTCCGATATGCAATGTGGTTCAAGTCACGGCCATTATTGTAGTATCAGTCAGCTGATTACCACACCAATCCTTGTGATCTGATCTGACCTGATGCTGGCTTTTCCCTATGAAGCTAGATCGTAGCTCATGAGCCTGGCATTCCCCTTTCCCACTCTCATCATTAGACCTTGGTTCTTCTGTTCCTGACTACAACCTTCCAGCTTCTTATCCCAGTGTTCTGGCTATCTGTGTTAGTTAGTTACAATAGATTCCTGATCTTTCCCTCTTCAACCCCGCCGCGCCCCGACTCTCCCCTCCCCGCGCCCCAACTCTTCGCTCCCCCGCGCCCCGCCCCTTTCGCCTCGACACACTCTCTCTCTTCTCCCCCTCCTCACGGGGGTCGACTCTCACCCCCGCCCCGACACATACTCACCACACTCACTCACCTCACTCACACCTTCCCTGCATTGATTCAACTCCCCCTCCTCCCCATTCCAACTCTCTCCACCCACCCGCCCCGACTCTTCTCTCCCTCTGCCCCCAACTGCACATCTCTGGCCCAATTCTCCTCTTCCCCCTCTCTCTCTCTCTCTCTCTGTGCCCAGGTTCTCTTGCTTTCTCTCCCCCGTTCTCGCATACATGCTCTCTTGCTCTGCCCTAACTCTTTGTCCCAACTCTCCCTCTCTCTCAGCCCCGACTCCCCATCCCTGTTTTACTCTCTCCTTTTCCTTGCCTTTTTCTTCTTCTCTGTCTTTTCTCTTTTTGTAGCTTTCTCTCTCTTAACATAAGAACATAAGAAATAGGAGCAGGAGTAGGCCATACGGCCCCTCGAGCCTGCTCCGCCATTTAATCTGATCATGGCTGAACTGGTCATGGACTCAGCTCCACTTCCCCGCCCGCTCCCCATAACCCCTTATTCCCTTATCGTTTAAGAAACTGTCTGTTTCTGTCTTAAATTTATTAAATGACCCAGCTTCCACAGCTCTCTGAGGCAGCAAATTCCACAGATTTACAACCCTCTGAGAAAAGAAATTCCTCCTCATCTCAGTTTTAAATGGGCGGCTCCTTATTCTAAGATTATGCCTCTTAGTACTAGTCTCCCCCATCAGTAGAAACATCCTCTCTGCATCCACCTTGTCAAGCCCCCTCGATAAGATCACTTCTCATTCTTCTGAATTCCAATGAGTAGAGGCCCAACCTACTCAACCTTTCCTCATAAGCCAACTCCCTCATCCCTGCAATCAACCTAGTGAACCTTCTCTGAACTGCCTCTAAAGCAAGTATATCCTTTTGTAAATATGGAAACCAAAACTGCATGCAGTATTCCAGGTGTGGCCTCATCAATATCTTTTTTAGCTGCAGCAAGACTTACCTGTTTTTATACTCCATCCCCTTTACAATAAAGGCCAAGATACCATTGGCCTTTCTGATCACTTGCTGTACCTGCATACTATCCTTTTGTGTTTCATGCACAAGTATCCCCAGGTCCCGCTGTACTGCAGCACTTTGCAGTCTTTCACCATTTAAATAATCACTTGCTCTTTGATTTTTTTTTTTCTGTCAATGTGCATGACTTCACACTTTCCAACATTATGCTCCATCTGCCAAATTTTTCCCCACTCACTTAGCCTGTCTATGTCCTTTTGCAGATTTTTTTGTGTCCTCCTCACACATTGCTTTTCCTCCCATCTTTATATCATCAGCAAACTTGGCTACGTTACACTTAGTGCCTTCATCCAAGTCATTAATATAGATTGTAAATAGTTGGGGTCCCAGCACTGATCCCTGCGGCACCCCACTAGTTACTTGTTGCCAACCAGAGAATGAACCATCTATCCCAACTCTCTGTTCTCTGATAGTTGGCCAATCCTCTATCTATGCTAATATATTACCCCCAACCCAGTGAACTTTTATCTTGTGCAGTAACCTTTTATGCGGCATCTTGTCAAATGCCTTCTGGAAGTTCAAATACACCACATCCACAGGTTCCCCTTTGTCCACCCTGTTCATTACATCCTCAAAGAACTCCAGCAAATTTGTCAAACATGACCTCCCCTTCATAAATCCATGCTGACTCTGCCTGACCAAATTTTGCTTTTCCAAATGTCCTGCTACTGCTTCTTTAATAATGGACTCCAACATTTTCCCAACCACAGATGTTAGGCTAATTGGTCTATAGTTTCCTGCTTTTTGTCTGCCTCCTTTTTTAACTATAGATTGTAAATTGTTGGGGTCCCTTCTGTCTGCTTGTTGTGAGCACACACTGTGCACGTTCTGTCGTGCGTTATGCTTGCACACTCGCTTTTTATGCTTTCTGTCGGTCTCTGTTACGTTCCCTTTCTCTGAGTCTCTCTCTTACATGGTCTATTTTTCTCTCCAAATGACTTTTAAGTTATATATTTTAGGAATGTAAATTTTTTTTAATCGATTTGATTATATGTATATATGTTATTTATATATTATATTATACTAGAGGATGCTGCAGAATTTAGCATTACTCAGCAGGAGCACAGGAAAACTTGGAAAAATTCTCTCGGGATAGCAACTTCTAAATAAAACTTTAAAATAAAACTACAACAACAATTTTTATTTATATAGCACCTTTAACACAGTAAAACGTCCCAAGGTGCTTCTCAGCAGTGTTATAAGACAAAATTTGACACTGAGCCTCTTAAGAAATTACAGCAGATGAGAGGTAGGTTTTAAGGAGTGCCTTAAAGAAGGAAAGAGAGGTAGAGAGGTAGAGAGGTGGAGAGGTTGAGGGAGGGAGTTCCAGAGTTTAGGACCCAGGCAGCTGAAAGCACGTCACCAATAGTTGAGCAGTTATACGCCTGCTACATTGTTAAATTTTTAAAAATATCCCTTGGCTATTGAGCTTGATAGCCATCATTTAATTAAAAACTTGATATGTTTTAGAACTCTTTTTCTGTTTTTTATTTGATTTGGCAGTCGGCTGCCTTTGGAAATCTCTCCCTCAGCTTATGAGGACTTTCTTAAGAATCGCTTCTATCATGTGATTACCCTCTTTTGATCCAGGCTCCGTTTGCAATTGGTATCTGTCACCCTATAAAATATTGTGTGGCATCTCTGTATACATTGTGCAATGTAGAAATGTTGGTAATGTGCAATGCACAACTGTGTCGTGTGTGATATAGAAATGTACAGAGTTGTTGTGTGATGAAAGGACATTTCCCATATATGTGGTTTGTAGTGTCCCCTTGTGGTACTGCAGTACATACTGGCAAATTTGTGCAGATGGTTTTTGATCCAGTTCTTTGTACAGGGAAATCTAAGCGGATGTGCCTCCTTTATGCCGCCACCTCCCCTGAAGGAGGCACGTCTTACTGCAGCAGACTGCATTCCAGTACTTTACGCAAATAATTGTTCTTGGGAAGTGGGTTCTGATAAACTATTTGACTGGCACATCACAAAGTCCTCTCCTTGCCCAATGTCTGCACATGCATATGCTCCTTTGATGAAGCAAATGAGCAATTGCTGCAGCGATGTCCTGGGGTTGAGATGATTGACCTCCAGCAACTACAGCCATCTTCCTTTGTGCTAAATATGACTGCAGTCACTAGGAAGTTTTCCCTCCGATCCCCATTGACTTTAGTTTTACTAGGGCTCCTTGATGCCACACTCGGTCGAATGCTGCCTTGATGTCAAGGGCAGTCACTCTCACCTCACCTCAGGTATTCAGCTCTTGTGTCCATGTTTGGACCAAGGCTGTAATGAGGTCTGGAGCCGAGTAACTGGAAAAACCCCAACTTAAATTTGGTTAATTAAATAAATAAATATGGAATAAAAAGCTAGTATCAGTAATGGTGACCATGAAACTACCGGATTGTCGTAAAAACCCATCTGGTTCACTAATGACCTGTTGGGCAAGGAAATCTGCCATCCTTACCCGGTCTGGCCTATACGTGATTTGCAGCAATGTGGTTGACTCTTAACTGCCTTTTGAAATGGCCTAGAAAGCCACTGAGTTGTAACAAACCGCTACAAGAATCAATAATAAGAATAAAACCGAACGGACCACCCGGTACCAGCTTTGAACTCGACAATGGCACACCCAGCCCAGTCAACCCTGCAAAGTCATCCTCACTAACATCTGGGGACTTGTGCCAAAATTGGGAGAGCTGTCCCACAAACTAGTCAAGCAACAGCCTGACATGGTCATACTCTCAACCATACCTTTCAGCCAACGTTCCAGATTCCTCCATCACCATCCCTGTGTATGTCCTGTCTCACCGGCAGCACAGACCCAGCAGAAATGGCAGCACAGTTGTATACAGTAGAGAGGGAGTGGCCCTGAGAGTCCTCAACATTGACTCCGGACCCCATGAAGTCTCATGGCTTCAGGGAAAGCATGGACAACGAAACCTCCTGCTGATTACCACCTACCGCCCTCTCTCAGCTGATGAATCAATACTCTTCCATGTTGAACACCACTTGGAAGAAGCACCGAGGGTAGCAAGAGCACAGAATGTACTTTAGGTGGTGTCCATCGCCAAGAGTGGCTGGGTAATACCACTACTGATCGAGGTGGCCGAGTCCTGTAGGACATAGCTGCCAGAGGGGGCCTGAGGCAGGTGGGGAGAGACACAACATGAGGGGAAAAACCTACTTGACGTTGTCCTCACCAATCTACCTGTCGCAGATGCATCTGACTATGATGTCATTGATAGCAGTGATTATGGAGACAAAGTCCATCTTCATACTGAAGACACCCTCCATCATGTGTGGCACTACCACTGTGCTAAATGGGATCAATTCAGATCAGACCTAGCAGCTTAATACTGGGCATCCATGAGGTGCTGTGGGACATCAGCAGCAGTAGAATTGTATTCCACCACAATCTGTAACCTCATGGCCCAGTATATCCCTCACTCTACCATTACCATCAAGGCAGGGGACCAACCCTGGTTCAATGAGGAGTGCAGAAAAGCATGTCGGAAGCAGCACCAGGCATATCTAAAAATGAGGTACCAACCTCTGAGGAAGCTGCAACACAGAACTCTATGCAAACTATAAACAGAGCAAAGCGATCCCACAATCAATGGATCAGATCAAAGCTCTGCAGTCCTGCCACATCCAGTTGTGAATGGTGGTGGACAATTAAATAACGAGGAGGAGGCTCCATGAATATCCCCATCCTCAATGATGGCAGATTCCAGCATGCAAGTGCAAAAGACAAGGCTGAAGCGTTTGCAATCATCTTCAGCTCGGAGTGCCGAGGGGATGATACATATCGGTCTCCTCCTGAGGTCCCCACCATCATAGAAGCCAATCTTCAGCCAATTCAATTCACTCCACGTGATATCAAGGAACGGCTGAGCGCATTGGATACAGTAAAGGCTGTGGGCCCCCACAAAATCCCGGCTGTCGTGCTAAAGACTTATTCTCCAGAAGTAGCCGCTCCTCCAGCCAAGCTCTTCCAGTACAGCTGCAACACAGGCATCTATCCGACAATGTGGAAAACAGCCCAGGTATGTCCTGTCCATAAAAAGCAGGACAAATCCAATCCGGCCAATTCCCGGCCCATCAGTCTACTCTTAATCATCAGCAAAGTGATGGAAGGTGTCATCGACAGTGCTATTAAGCGACCAATTACTCACCAATAACCTGCTCACCGATGCTCAGTTTGGATTCCACTAGGACCACTCTGCTCCAGGCCTCATTACAGCCCTGGTCCCAACATGGACAAAAGAGCTGAATTACAAAGAGGTGAGAGTGACTGTCTTTGACATCAAGGTAACATTTGACCGTGTGGCATTAGGGAACCCTGGTGAAATTGAAGGCAGTGGGAATCGGGTGGAAGGTAAAAGGATTGGGAAATTTTTAGAAACTAACAAAGGACAACTAAAAGAAAAAGAGAGAGAAGCTGGTTTGAGAGTAAATTAGCAAGAAATATAAAAACAGACAGTAAGAGTTTCTACAGGTATATAAAAAGGTAGAGAATAGCTAAAGTAAACGTTGGTCCCTTCGAGGATGAGACTGGGGAATTAATAACGGGGGAAACACGGAAAAAGCAGCGACTTTGAACAAAGATTTTGTATCTGTCTTTGTGGTAAAAGCATCCCAATAATTGATGATCTATTGGGAGGGGGTAACTTAAAACAATCACTATCACTAGAGAAAAGTATTATGCAAACTAATGGGACTTAGGGTCCAAGTTTCCCCAGGAGTTGCTCCGTTTTTTTTGGAGCAACTAGATTTTTTTAGAGTAACTTAAAAATCGCAATTCTTCCCATTTAGTTTGCTCCAGTGTAAGTGACTTAGTTCGTTTTTTTTAATATATGTTTTTTTTCCAAAAGGGGGCGTTACCAGTCACTTGCGCCTGTTTTGGCCATTTAAGCAAGTTTAGCCAGCTAAAGGTTACTCCAAAGTAACTTAGGCCAGCATATGTGGCCACTTGTGTCTGCACAGAAAAACCTTGTGGTGAATTAAGAAATCAGCGCAGGTAGCCAGAGTTAGGGGGGGGGGGGAAGGGAAGTGAAAGGATTTTGTAAAGCACTAAACACCTTCACAACAACGTTAAAGAAGCATAAAAACCATCATCAATAATAAATGAAAAATAAATGAATTATTGAAAAATAAAAAGTCCTACGTCGCCGACTGCAGCACGCTCCTCCAGCTCCTGCTCCCCCCGGGGGGGTGGGAGGGGGGGGCCTCCAGCTCTTGCTCCCACTCCTGCTCCTCCAGCTCCTGCTCCCCCGGGGGGGAGGGGGGGGCCTCCAGCTCTTGCTCCCACTCCCGTACTTCCAGCTCCTGCTCCCCCGAGGGGGGGGGGCCTCCAGCTCTTGCTCCCACTCCCGCTCCTCCAGCTCCTGCTCCCCCGGGGGGGGAAGGGGGGGGCTCCAGCTCTTGCTCCCACTCCCGCTCCTTCAGCTCCTGCTCCCCCGGGGGGGAGCGTGGGGGGGCTCTAGCTCTTGCTCCCACTCCCGCTCCCACTCCTCCAGCTCCTGCTCCTTCGGTTCTGTCTTCACGAGGGAAGACGCACACAACCTTCCGAATGTACTAGGGGCTAGTGGGTCTAGTGATAAGGAGGAACTGAAGGATATCCTTATTAGGCAGGAAATTGTGTTAGGGAAATTGATGGGTTTGAAAGCCGATAAATCCCCGGGGCCTGATAGTCTGCATCCCAGAGTACTTAAGGAAGTGGCCCTAGAAATAGTAGATGCATTGGTGATCATTTTCCAACAGTCTATTGACTGGATCAGTGCCTAAGGACTAGAGGGTAGCTAATGTAATACCACTTTTTTTAAAAAAGGAGGGAGAGAGAAAACGGGTAATTATAGACCGGTTAGCCTGACATCAGTAGTGGGGAAAATGTTGGAATCAATCATTAAGGATGAAAAAGCAGTGACAGGATCAGTCCAAGTCAGCATGGATTTATGAAAGAGAAATCATGCTTAACGAATCTTTTGGAATTTTTTGAGGATGTAACTGGTAGAGTGGACAAGGGAGAACCAGTGGATGTGGTGTATTTGGACTTTCAAAAGGCTTTTGACAAGGTCCCACACAAGAGATTGGTATGCAAAATTAAAGCACATGGTATTGGGGGTAATGTACTGACGTGGATAGAGAACTGGTTGGTGGACAGGAAGCAGAGTCGGGATAAACAGGTCCTTTTCAGAATGGCAGGCAGTGACTAGTGGGGTGCCACAGGGTTCAGTGCTGGGACCCCAGCTATTTACAATATACATCAATGATTTAGATGAACGATTTGAGTGTAATATCTTCAAGTTTGCAGATGACATTAAGCTGGGTGGTTATGTGAGCTGCGAGGAGGATGCTAAGAGGCTGCAGGGTGAATTGGACAGGTTAGGTGAGTGAGCAAATGTATGGCAGATGCAGTATAATGTGGATAAATGTGAGGTTATCCACTTTGGTGGCAAAAACATGAAGGCAGAATATTATCTGAATGGTGGCAGATTAGGAAAAGGCGAGGTGCAACGAGACCTGGGTGTCATGGTTCATCAGTCATTGAAAGTTGGCATGCTGGTACAGCAGGCGGTGAAGAAGGCAAATGGCATGTTGGCCTTCATAGCTAGGGGATTTGAGTATAGGAGCAGGGAGGTCTTACTGCAGTTGTACAGGGCCTTGGTGAGGCCTCACCTGGAATATTGTGTTCAGTTTTGGTCTCCTAATCTGAGGAAGGATGTTTTTGCTATTCAGGGAGTGCAGCGAAGATTCACCAGACTGATTTCCGGGATGGCAGGACTGACATATGAGGATCGACTGGGCCTGTGTACACTGGAGTTTAGAAGGATGAGAGGGGATCTCATAGAAACATATAAAATACTGATGGGACTGGACAGGTTAGATGCAGGAAGAATGTTCCCGATGATGGGGAAGTCCAGAACCAGGAGACACAGTCTAAGGATAAGGCGTAAGCCATTTAGGACCGATATAAGGAGAAACATCTTCACTCAGAGTGTTAACTTGTGGAATTCTCTACCACAGAGAGTTGTTGATGCCGGTTCGTTGGATATTTTCAAGAGGGAGTTAGATATGGCCCTTGCGGCTAAAGGGATCAAGGGGTATGGAGAGAAAGCAGGAAAGGGGTACTGATGTGATGATCAGCCATGATCTTATTGAATGGTGGTAAGGGCTCAATGGCCTACTCCTACACCTATTTTCTATGTTTCGATGTTACAGATTGTGGTCGCATGTAATTCTGTTGCTGCTGACAGTGCCTCATGGAATGCCAAGTTTTGAGCTGCTTGATCTGCTCTTAATAAATCCCACTTAGCGCAGTGGTAGTGCCACACGACACGATGAAGTGTGTCATTAGTATGAAGATGGGACTTGATCGCACTGGTCGCTCCGACTGTTGCTGTGATGGACAGGCATATCTGTGACAGGCAAACTAGTGAGAATAATGTCAAGTAGCTTATTCCCTTGTGTTGGTGTTCTCATCACCTGCTGCAAGCCCAGTCTGGCCTCTGTCCTTCATGGGTTGGCTAGCTTGGTCAGTGATGGTACTACCGATCCACTTTTAATGCTGGGCATTGAAGTCTCCCACCCAGAGTACATTCTGTGCCTTTTCCACCCTTGGCACTTCCTCCAAGTGGTGTTGAATATCGAGGAGTACTACTTCAGTAGCTGAGGGAGGGCAGTAGGTGGTCATCAGCAGGAGGTTTCTGGCCCGTGTTTGACCTGAAGCCATGAGGTCAATGTTGAGGATTCCTAGGGCCATTCGTCCCGACTATATACCACTGTGCTCCCACCTCTGGTGGGTTTCTTCTACTGGTGGGACAGGACATACCCAGGGATGCTGCTGGAGGAATGTGGAGCGTTGGCAGATAGGCATGATTGTGAGAGAGTGATTGTCAGGCTGTCACTTCACTAGTCTGCGGGATAGCTCTCCCAATTTTGGCACATGTCCTCAGATGTTAGTGAGGAGGACTTTGTAGGGTCGACTGACCGTGAGTCATTTGTGTCATGTGCAAGGGTACCAAGTTTGTAGTAAACATAGAAAATAGGTGCAGGAGTAGGCCATTCGGCCCTTCGAGCCTGCACCACCATTCAATAAGATCATGGCTGATCATTCACCTCAGTACCCATTTCATGCTTTCTCTCCTTACTCCTTGATCCCTTTAGCCGTAAGGGCCATATCTAACTCCCTCTAACACCACACAAGTGCCAGGCAATGACTATCTAAAACAATCGAGAGTCCAACCATCACCCCTTGACATTCAACGGCATTACTATCGCTGAATACTCCACCATCAACATCCTGGGGGTCACCATTGACCAGAAACTTAACTGAACCAGCTGCATAAATACTGTGGCAACAAGAGCAGGTCAGAGGCTGGATTCTGCAGCGAGTGTCTCGCCTCGTGACTCGCCCAAAGCCTTTCCACCATCTACAAGGCACAAGTTAGGAGGGTGATGGAATACTCTCCACTTGTCTGGATGAGTGCAGCTCCAACAACACTCAAGAAACTCAACACCATCCAGGACAAAGCAGGCCGCTTGATTGGGGAGGAAGGCATTGTAGTCAGACCAGGAGACTTTAGAGCAAGCTTTATGTCATTTTGGTGTGCAGAGAGAATATCTTGTTTTCTTTAAAGTACAAAGTGACCAGCGAAAATAATACGTTTAGTGCTGAAAGTTGTGTTCCAACTTTGTGGCTTGCAATTCTGCCTTGACATAAAATATAATGTGTGTTCATGTTTTGTGTGTTCCAGGCAACTGCAAGAGCAGCAACGACAGAAGGAACTGGAGAGGGAACGCCTGGAGCGTGAGCGAATGGAACGTGAGAGATTGGAGAGAGAAAGGCTAGAACAGGAACAGGTGGAACGAGAGAAGCAAGAGAGAGAAAAACATGAGCGCATGGAGCAAGAAAGACAGGAACGAGAAAGGCAAGAACAAGAGGATCTGGAACTGGAACGACAAGAAAGGGAACGACAAGAACAGCTCGAGAGAGAACAGCTCGAGTGGGAGATGGAACGAAGGATGTCGTCTGCTGGTAAGTGACGAGGAGGTAAATGTGAGTTCTGTGTAGGTTACAGTAAAGTGATTAGGTCTGAAGCTACAGTATCCCTTTTCATTGGCATGCTCTCAACCCGTTTCATTTACAGGTTCGTTTGTTCGGGACCGCTCTGCACAAGGGTTTTTTAATTTGGGGCAGTGATGCAAAGCTTACTGTTTGATTTGCAGCGATGCAGGTTTAGGACCGGCCTGCACGCGGGGCCCAGGACCGGCCTGAATTTAAGCTAATGGCCTGGATTTTGCGGTCTGTGGCGAAGATACTGCACTCGCCCTTCATCATGCTGACAGCTGTCCACAGACTTTGCCTGGCCTTTTGAGCGGCAACTTGCATTATTTAAAGATAACTTCTAGTGCGGCACCCTCTAGTGCGGATCCGTATGTGTCTGAGCAGAACCAGCAACAAACAGCGAGGCTCTTCACCCAATTCGATTGAAGAATCCTCACTGAGACGTGCAGAATCTAAACCAGGAAGTATAATTTAGAATATTTAAATCCTTTGTAAAATCATGTAGATAAGCAAAATGAAGAGGGAAAGAAAGGTGGGATTAAGAAAGAGATTAGAGACGATTAAGTAAAATTTTAAAAAAATATATATAATTTTATTTATTTTTTAAAGCTCCAAAACAAACTGCATTCTGAAGGAATGAGACTCCACATACGTAAAATTACATTTTCAGGGCCAGATAGGGTGTTTCCCAGTAATTATGACTAATCACCCCATTACAAATTCACTTACACCTGAATGCACCAGCCCTAACTGTTTCTGACTTGTTTAGTGGGTAAGTACAGCAACTTCACATCCTTGTATGAATCCTACTGCCAAGTCTCGCGGCAAGGTACTGTTATAGTGCAGACTGTGGTGGAGCACGGTAACTTGGACAGCAACTTGCGTATTTCATAGAATCATATAGATTTACAGCACGGTAGGAGGCCATTTCGGCCCATCGTATCCATGCCGACCAACAAGAGGTTATCCAGCCTAATCCCACTTTCCAACTCTAGGCCCGTAGCCCTGTAGGTTATGGCACTTCAAGTGCATATCCAAGTACTTTTTAAATGATGTGAGGGTTTCTGCCTCTACCACCCTTTCAGGCAGTGAGTTCCAAACCCCCACAACCCTCTGCATGAAGAAATTACCCCTCTAAACCTTTAATTACTTTAAATCTATGCCCCTGGTTGTTCACCCCTCTGCTAAGGGAAATAGGTCCTTTCTATCTACTATATCATAATTTTCACCTCAATGAGGTCTCCCCTCAGCCTCCTCTGTTCCAAGGAAAACAAACCCAACCTATCCAATCTGTCCTCATGGTTAAGATTCTCCACTCCCGGCAACATCCTCGTAAATCTCCTCTGTATCCTCTCCAGTGCAATCACATCCTTCCTGTAATGTGGTGACTCGCACTTCACGCAGTACTCTAGCTGCGTGCCTAACTAGTTCAAGCATAATCCCCCCAGCTCTTGTATTCTGTGCCTCGGCTAATAAAAGCAAGCATTCCGTATGCCTTCTTAACCACCTTATCTACTTGGCCTGCTACCTTCAGGGATCTGTGGACATGCACTCCAAGGTCCCTTTGTTCCTCTACACTTCTCGGTGTCCTACCATTTAATGTGGTATTCCCTTTCCTTGTTAGTCGTCCTCAAATGCCTGGATTGAATTCCATTTGCCACTGTTCTGCCCACCTGACCAGTTGATTGATATCTTCCTGCAGTCTACAGATTTCTTGTTCATTATCAACCACTCAGCCAATTTTAGTATCATCTGCAAATGTCTTAATCATACCCCTTATATTCAAGTCTAGATCATTGATGCATACCACAAAAAGCAAGGGACCTAGTACTGAGCCCTGCGGAATCCCACTAGATGCAGCCTTCCAGTCACAAAAACACTCATCAACCATTGCCCTTTGCTTCTTGCCTTTGAGCCAATTTTGGATCCAACATGCCACTTTGCCCTGGATCCCATGGGATTTTGCTTTCATGATCAGTCTGCCATGTGGCACCTTATCAAAAGCCTTGCTAAAATCCATATAAACTATGGTCTGTAATTACATGGACTATCCCTTTCTCCCTTCTTAAACAAAGGTACCACATTAGCAGTCCTCCGGCACCACACCTGAAGCCAGAGAGGATTGGAAAATGATGGTCAGAGCCTCTGCTATTTCCTCTTTTGCTTCGCTTAATAGCCTGGAATACATTTCATCCGGATCTGTGGACTTTCAAAGCTGCTAAACCCCTTAACACCTCCTCTCTCACTATGTTTATTTTATCTAATATTTCACACTCCTCCTCCTCCCCGATAGCAATGTCTGCGTCGCCCCTCTCTTGTGAAAACAAACGCAAAGTATTCATTAAGAACCATACCCATGACTCCTGCCTCCACACACACATTACCCTCATGGTCTCTAATAGGCCCTACCCTATCCTCTTGCTCTTAATATATTTATAAAACATCTTTGGGTTTTCCTTGATTTTACTTGCCAAGAATTTTTCATACTCTCTCTTTGCTTTCCGAATATCCTTTTTTAATTTAACCCCCGCACTTTCTATACTCCTCTGGAGATTCTGCAGTATTGAGCCCTTGGTATCTGTCAAGCCTCCCTTTCTTTATCCTACCCTGTATGTCCCGAGACCTCCAGGGGACTCTAGATTTGTTAGTCACACCCTTTTTCTTTAAGAGCATATACTTGGCCTGAACCCTCCGGATCTCCTCCTTGATTATCTCCCACTGCTGTGACACTGATTTATCTTCAAGTAGCTCTTTCCAGCCCACTGGCTAAATCACCCCTCAGCTTAGCAAAATTGACTTTACCTCAATTTAGAACTTTTATTCCTGGTCTATCCTTGTCCTTTTCCGTAACCACCTTTTAAATCTAACTGAATTATGGTCACTAACACCTAAATGCTCGCCCACTGATGCCCCTTCCACCTGCCGATCTTCATTCCCTAAAACGAAGGCCAGAACCACCGCCTCTGGTGTTGGGCTTGCTACATACTTTCTGAAAAAGTTCACCTGAATGCATTTTAGCAATTCCGTACCCTCTGTTTCCTTCACACTAATTTTATCCCAATTAATATTAGGGTAGTTGAAATCCCTTTCTATAACTGCCCTATAGTTTTTGCACTTCTCAAAAATTTGCCTACATATTTGCTCTTCCTCCCTCCCTCTCACTGTATTTCCTTGTTTAACTGCGCATGTCTGGACTCTGGAAGTTGCTGGCCCATTTACTCCATAATAATGGTGAGCGCTGATAACTTCACTGTTTGCAACGCAAAATCCAGGCCATTATAATCCCTCTTTTCGAGCAATACTTTGTTAAATCTGGTTGTACAGGGCCTTAGTGAGGCCTCACCTGGAATATTGTGTTCAGTTTTGGTCTCTTAATCTGAGGAAGGACGTTCTTGCTATTGAGGGAGTACAGCGAAGGTTCACCAGATTGATTCCCGGGATGGCAGGACTGATCTATGAGGAGAGAATGGATGACCGGGCCTGTATTCACTGGAGTTTTGAAGGATGCGGGGGGATCGCATAGAAACATATAACATGCTGACAGGACTGGACAGGTTAGATGCAGGAAGAATGTTCCCGATGTTGGGCAAGTCCAGAACCAGGGGACATAATCTAATGATAAGGGGTAAGCCATTTAGGACAGAGATGAGGAGAAACTTCTTCACTCAGAGAGTTGTTAACCTGTGGAATTCCCTCCAGCAGAGAGTTGTCGATGCCAGTTCATTGGATATATTCAAGAGGGAGTTAGATATGGCCCTTACGGCTAAAGGGATCATGGGGTATGAAGAGAAAGCGGGAAAAGGGTACTGAGATGAATGATCAGCCATGATCTTATTGAATGGAGGTGCAGGCTAGAAGGGCCTAATGGCCTACTCCACCTATTTTCTATGTTTCTATTTGAAGCTGCAATGGACTATACAAGCACCTCATTCTTGGGGATGTTGTATTCCACTGGATGCAATTTCTCACTTTCTACCAGATTGATTGATAGCTCTGCTTTGCGAAGGCTGTTCAGATGCTAATGGTATTATAACTAACATTGGGTAGTCTCCATTGAGAGCTCACCGACCTGGCTTTCAGGACTTGAAGGTTCCAGGGTGGACTGCGGACTACGGTGCAATCGAAGGTATGCTTTAATGAAATTGTGTGTTTAGGATCATTATTTGGCAGTGTAGGTAAAGTTAATTAACTTTTCCTAAATCTGACTCCAACAGCTCTTGTTACTGCATCAGGAGATAGTACCAAGAAGTGTCAGGCAGAGTGATTGAGCCATGGTTTCAGGACCCAGTCATCTCCACACGCCGAGCAACTGGTTCAAGGGCTTGTGCAGTGGGCATGCGAGAGACAGATATTGAGAAGGGCTTTAATAGAAATGTAAACTATCAGAAAATATAATTTCCACTTGCACAGTAAGAGACTGTGTGCTTATAGATGTAGAAATGTATGGTTGTGAAGTTCAGCAAACCTATTTGCACTTGGAATTTAAAACAGTAGAAATTGAGGAACGGTTTGCAGCCATGGTATCGGGTATTGGGTTTAAGCATTTGTCAATTAGGCCCTGGAGGGGATACTGTAGCTGTGGTAAATGTGTGCTTTTTGTTTATAGAGAGATGCGCTATTCATTCTCTCACTGAATGGGTGATGTTTACATTTGGCTAATATTGCTTTATCTTCTGAACTGTGTATTTATCTACAGCTTGCCTCGCAGGACTAGCCATAAATTCCCCCTCCCTTTATAACCTTGAAACATGAAGTAAAAATCTCTTGAGCTCAATGTTAAATGCTGCAAACCATTTTAAACACTTGATCAAACAAGACCAAATGAGTCATGGAGTCATGGCGTCATGAGTCATGTCCAGATTTTTCAAAAATAAAAACAAAGTGTTGGTCACTCGGCATTTCTAAAGACTAAATTTAGTTTATGACCCTTAATCCACATGTTTTTCTTGCTTGTTATAACAAAGTAGGTAACATAACAGGTTGGTGTGGTACTAAACCACAGAGCACAAAGTGCCCACTTTGCTCCTGAGTCTATGCTGAGTTAGCTGATCTAAGCAGGGACACTCCATTTGGTCTTCGTGTCCCTGAGTGGAAGTAGAAAATCAGCCAGTGCTCCTGCTCCTGATTACTCAGTGACCCCTGCTGGAACGTGCTTGAGTGTGTGGGTGTTGATGTGAACATAGGCTTAAATGTAATGCTGATGCTCAGTTCCACTACTTATGCATGAAGAATAGTTGCTTTGGGTGAGATACTGGAGGATTACTGGTGTCTGTGGGATTGCACCTTGGGAGGAAGGTGGCAAATGTCTGGTCCTGTCCTTGCTGATGTCCATTCATACACAAATGTACTTTGCACTTTCCACTAGGGATCACTGGATAGTGATCAGGGAAGGGAACCCTGGCTGATTTCCTCTCCCCCCGAAAGAAATATCTGAGGCCCATTAAAGCTCACCACTACTTTCCCAGCTCGGACTTCGCATAGACCAAGAATTAAAGGAAAGAGAGGATCAAAGTAACTGATTAAGTGTTCTGTTCCTATCTAAAGCTATGGTGGACCCACTGTGTCATTAGTGGGATTGATCTACTCAGAGAATATCTGATCCAGGCTGCATCACAGGCAGGCTGGTGATCGACCCATTTTTGTGCCTACGGAGACATTCGATCCTCTTTGATCAGTCCAAAACTGAAGGGGCAAGCATTTGGAAAAATGCTGTGCGGTGTGTGGAGAAGGGGCTAACCTTCTCGTGAAACAGGAATGTCTGGAACCAGCCAAGTGGTCACCCTAGCAAGATGAAGCTTTTGATTCTAGTTTACACAGATTGATTTTAATTTTACTTTATGTCGAGCACCTTTTGTTGTTTTTTTTAATGGATTCTGTTTACTAAGACAGTCCTATGAGGCAAACTGCAGTTTTTTGAAACATGGTTTTCTTTCACTGCTGACTTTGTTGCTATGTTAGCTATATTTTTTCTCTTCTTTCTCCTCTTGTCTCCTTTCTGTGCTGCTTCCATTTCATTTCCAGCCTCATCTTTCGAATACAACACGCCACCTCCTGAATACAGCAGCTGTCAACCTCCATCAATCCCTCCCCCACCATACACAAAAGCTGTGTCTGCTGCCCCTGTTTCATCGTTCACGCCCTCCTCATCGGACTCTGTCTCGGAGTATGCATCACTTGCCTCATCTAATTCCACCCCACCCACTCCACCTTTACGCCACTCAGCATCTCGCTTTGCCACTTCACTCGGTTCTGCCTTCCATCCTGTCTTACCCCATTACGCGACTGTCCCCCGTCCTATCCATAGAACGCCTGGACCGCCGTCACCTATCAGTGCTCCTCCATCTCTTCCCTCAGTCCCCAAACCGGTGGTCTGGTCTGCCACTAATTTTTCCCCCCTCCCACCTTCCCCACCTGTGGTTATAAGCAGTCCGCCTGCCAAAGCTACAGGTCCTCGACCAGTTCTTCCTGTTCCAACTCCCATCCAAATCCAGAAGCCGCCATCGCCTACTGTCATTAACGGTCCACCAGATATTCTACCCCAACAGGCCCCAAATCCTGCCCAAGCTGCACCCCCACCACCCCCACCTCCTCCCCCTCCTCGTCCTCCATCTCATCTGCCACTCTCACTGACATCTTCTCACACCACTCCTGCATCATCAAATACCATTGTCCCCATGTCTCAGCCTCCTGTACCCCCTCCTCCCTCTGCAGTCACCCCTACCTCCCCCAAGCTGCCTGCCTCTGCTGAGAACTCTCTCTCTCGGCTGGGAGACTCCTCGGCTCCTGAGCCAATCACCCAGACACCCCCTCAGCTGGCTGAACCTACAATTCTACAGGGTAAGGCTTTCTCTCTGCTACAATCTATCAGTTCTAGGGGATGAACAAACGCCAGTTTGCTTCAGAGTAATCCAGGTATTGGTTATATGACTTATTTTGCTGCTAAATGACAATTTATCACATTTTGTGGTTCTGATGAAATATGCACTGTTCATAATGCTGGCAGGTGAGCTAAATAAATTGCATCATATTGAGTTTTATTTTGGTATTAAATGAAGATTATGTACTTGTAAAGATCCTGGGTTAGATTTCCATCTATGCACTGGGTCAGCTGTAAGGGTGCTTACAAGTTGTCCAGTATATTTGTGGAAGTGAGGGGTAGTTCAGCTTCTCCTGATTGCTGAAAAGTGCACGTGACTGTCAAGCAAGACATGATGGCAAACATGCGGGCCAGGAGAAGCGAAGAGGAGATAAAACTAACAAAACCAGAATCATGCACTTTTGCAGTACGGGTACTGCATTCCTGCCACAAGGTACCATGGAAATAGTCAAGGAGAATGTACAGGCAGGCATGACATGTTACACCAGCATGCTGAAGTATGTGCAGGCAGGCATGACATGTTACACCAGTATGCTGAAGTATGTGCAGGCAGGCATGACATGTTACACCAGTATGTTGAAGTATGTACAGGCAGGAATTACACGTTTACACCAGTATGCTAAAGTATGTACAAGCAGGTATGACCTGTTACATCAGTATGCTGAAGAATGTACAGGCAGGAATTACATGTTACACCACTATGTTGAAGAATAGTGACCACGACTTTTTGGAGGTTGGATAGAGTTGTCCATGTGGAAATAGATCCCGGACCTCCAGTCAGCTGAATTTTCAGTCCGTGCCTCGAAAGCTGGAAAACATTGGTTAATGTTTGACAACTATGCAAGGGCTTATTTCATGTATCTTAAAGGCAATTGATGACATTTGAAGGTCGTACTGAATTGATGGAAAAAATTCAACAAAGCAGTTCAGTGATTTCTGAATTATAATTGATCACAATAGTGAGGGAATGGGAAATGGAGCGATTGAATTGACTGTCTGAAATATCGCTGGTTGCTTCTTGCAGTGTAAAGTGAGGATCTTAATTATGAAGGTTAAAGGTGTTTCAGGGCAAACCTGTTTCAGCTGCAAGCTTTCATAGTCCATTGGATCATTAATATGCCTTTCCAAGTTGTTGGATTTAAGCAGCACTGAAAGTATTCCCACTTTTTATGGAAGATCATTATTCTCACCTTTAAATCTTTTTGTTTTTATAGAAAAACAATTGTATTTTGAAGGAAACGGCTTCTAATTAGCTTATGTTATGTTGACACAAAATAATTCTAATTGCTAACAGTTGTCAGTCGTTCCTCATGTTTTGTCAATAAGAAATAGTTGCATTTGAAATCACTACCTGTTTTATTGAAGATCAACAATTCGAATGCTTCTATTTTATAAACACACTATTGTGCTTTGTATTCTCAGCTTTAAAATAATAATGGAAATTAAATACATTAGTAAAGAATTCTATGTAGTTCAACTTCTCTGCTTCCCAAATTGCTGTAGGTTTTGCTATTTCACTATAAATATAAAATGGAAGTATCCAGATATCTTGTTTCCTGTTTTTTCTCTGTCAAACTTTCGACAATTTTTCTATTGTAAATTTCTATGTCGACATTTAGAATGAAATATTGCAGATGTAAACCAGTCATCTTGTGATTGCACCAATTGGCCGCAAACTACTCAATACTTCCTGACACAATTCATTTGCTCGAAGTTATTTCTCAATAATTAGAATTTCTAATATCCAAAATAAGGGTTTAAACAATTTTTTTTTTTTAAATACATATTTCACAATAACATGATTAAATTCCACATTGAAATGTCATTTCTGTTTTTAATGCCCTGGTTGATGGTTTGGGAGAGATAGTGACCTTGCCCAAAAGCTCATTTAATAGCTGTATCCTCCCTTCCCCCTGCTGTCAACTCACCTCAATTCATTTCCCTCATCATTTTGCCATGTCATTCTATCAAAAAGGTTTTGTTAACTTAAAACATTTTTTAAAAAAGGAATCAAATTAAAACAAGGAAAGACTGATTTGCCTCTTCCTCCCCCTCTCTCTCTCTCTCTCTCTCTCTCTCTCTCTCATAAATGTTAGCAATCAAGACAACAAAAGGTAGCTGAGATTATTGGATCGCTTCAAAATTCACTTTTTTGACAATTAAACTAACATTTTCATGAGCAACAGAACACTCTCAACTTAATGCACTTTCTGAAGTTTCTAGAATGCAGAACAAACCACAACAGGTGTATGGTCACCTATTTTGTTCCTACGCTCATGTACAGCCTCTCTGTTTGGAAAAATATATCTAAATTTTACGTGAATAAAGCTTTCAAAATTTGACCTGATATTGCTGGGAGCTGTGACCCTGGGCTGAATTTGGATTCAACAGTCTAAGCATGTGCTGTACATGTGATGCACTGTTCAGTCAGCTGTACCAATGGAATATTTTTCTTCAGCTTTTACCAGTTTCTGCTCAGTTTTGCAAAATGATATCGAAACATAGAAATTTACAGCGCAGAAGGAGGCCATTCCGGCCCATCGTGTCCTTGCCGGCCGACAAAGAACCACCAGGCCCTCGGTCAGCAGCGCTGAAGGTTACATATAAACCTATGAACAATGACAGACAGGTAAAGAGCATCTGGCCCAACCAGTCTGCCCCACACAACTTTGATACCCCATATATTGCAACATTTTACATTCCACCCCAACCGGAGCCATACGATCTCCTGAGAGAGGCCAAAAAAAACACATTAAAAACCCAGGCCAATTGGGGGGAAAAAAATCTGGGAAAATTCCTCTCTGACCCATCCAGGCAATCAAAACTGGTCCAGGGAATCACTCTGGCCGTATTAGATTCCATGATGTATTTACCATTGTGCCTGCGCCAGCCAACAAGAGGTTATCCAGTCGAATCCCACTTACCAGCTCTAGGTCCGTAACCCTGCTCGTTACAGCACTTCAAGTGCCCATCCAAACACCTTTTAAATGTGGCGAGGGTTTCTGCCTCTACCACCCTTCCAGGCAGTGAGTTCCAGACCCACACAACCCTCTGTGTGAAGAAGCTTCCCCTCAAATCACCCCTCAACCTTCCATCAACCATCTTAAACATATGCCCCCTCGTAATTGACCCCTCCACCAAGGGAAATAGGCCCTTGCTATCCACTATATCCAGGCCCTTCAAAATTTTATGCACCTCAATGAGGTCTCCCCTCAGCCTCCTCTGTTCCAAGGAGAACAAACCCAGTCTATCCAATATGTCCTCATAGCTAAGCTTCTCCATTCCAGGCAGAATCCTCGTAAATCTCCTGCACCCTCTCCAGTGCAATCATGTCCTTGCTATAATGTGGCGACCAGAACTGCACGCAGTATTCTAGCTGTGGCCTAACCAGTGTATTAAAGAATTTAAGCATAATCTGCCTGGTCTTGTATTCTATCCCTCGGCCAAAAAAGGCAAACATTCTGTATGCCTTCTTAACCACCTTATCCACCTGGCCTGCTACTTTCAGGGATCTGTGGACAAGCACTCCAAGGTCCCTTTGTTCATCTACACTTCTAAGTGGTCTATTGTTTAATGCCCTTTCCTTATTAGCCCTCCCCAAGTGTATTACCTCACACTTTTCTGAATTAAATTCCATTTGCCACTGTTCTGCTTACCTGACCAGTAGATTGATATCCTCCTGCAGTCCATGACTTTCCTCTTCATTATGAACCACACAGCCAATTTTAGTGTCATCTGCAAACTTTTTAATCATACCTCTTATGTTCAAATCTAGATCATTGATGTATACCTCAAAAAGCAAGGAACCCAGTACTGAGCCCTGTGGAACCCCACTGGAAACATCCTTCCAGTCACAAACATCCATCAACCATTATCCTTCCTGCCTCTGAGCCAATTTTGGATCCAACTTGCCACTTTGCCCTGGATCCCATGAGCTTTAACTTTCGTGGCCGTATGCCATGTGGGACCTTATCAAAAGCTTTGCTAAAGTCCATATGCACTACATCATACGCACTACCCTCATCGACCCTCCTAGTTACCTCCTTGAAAAATTCAATCAGGTTAGTCCAATAATTTTCTCACCACTGAGGTTAGGCTGACAGGCCTGTAATTACTCGGTCTATCCCTTTCTCCCTTCTTAAACCATATCAGGCACCATGCCTGAATCGAAAGAGGACTGGAAAATAATGGTCAAGGTATCTGCTATTTCCTCTCTTGTTTCGCTCAATAACCTGGGATGCATTTCATCCGGGCCTGGGGACTGAGCCACTTTCGAAGCTGCTAAACCCCCCCACAATACCTCCCCTCTATGTCTATTTCATTCAGAATTTCATGCTCGTCCTCGATAGCAGTATCTACATTGCCACTTTCCTTTGTGAAAACAGACTATTCATTAAGAACCATACCAACATCTTCCACCTGCACACAAAGATTCCCCTCGTCATCTCTAATAGGCCCTACCCTTCCTTTAGTTACCCTCTTGCTCTTAATATATTTATGGAACATCATCTGGGTTTTCCTTGATTGTACTTGGCAATAATTTTTCATGCTTTCTCTTTAGCATTCCTAATATCCTTTTTAATTTCACCTCTGAACTTCCTATATTCCTCCAGAGATTCTACAGTACTTAGCCGTCAGTATATGACATAAGCTTCCCTTTTTTTCTTTATCCTCCCCTGTAAGTCCTTAGACATCCAGGGGGCTCTAGAATTGTTATTCACACCCTTTTTCTTTAAGGGCACTTGTTTGGCCTGAGCATTCAGGATCTCCTCCTTGAATGACTCCCACTGTTCCGACACTGATTTACCTTCAAGAAGCTGTTTCCAGTCCACTGTGGCCAAGTCACTTTTCAACTTAACAAAGTTGGCTTTTTCCCAATTTGGGACTTTTATTCCTGGTCTATCCTTGTTCTTATTAACTACCTTGAATCTGACTGAATTATGGTCACTGGCACCCAAGACCCATATGAATAAAAGCTGAGAACAAATTTTGAAAGCTTAATCTGCGTAGTTTGGAGTTGTAGATGTCTTCATTGTGTCTCTTCCATTTAACTCTTTCCTCTCCCCTGTCCTGTCCTCTAAAAATGCAGGGGATTAACGGGATTTTTTAAAAGAGGAGCTGAATTCCTATGTGAATAAAGAGGCAGTCATTTAATTTCAATTTCAAAATATTTTTTCTAAGAGTGATCACAGCATTCACTTAGACATGCATGTTACTGGTCTCGGGATTTATTTTTTAACTGGGGCGGTAATACCCTCCCAAATTGAAAATGGAAATTGTTATTCCAAAGGACAAGTGAAAAACTTTCAACGGTATAATGCAGGATGATCGCATTCCGAAACCAGCAAGCTTAGACCAAACAATTGTGATACTACTTTAGATTAACAAATACGTTAAATATGATGGTAGAAAAACAACTTGTATCAATCCTGCAGAGAGAAAAGGGAACGATGCACTGAGACGAATGTAAGTAAATACAGAAATGTTTACAAAGGGTGATCAGAGAGGCAATGTGAGACCTGCATAACACCAGAGGCTAAATGCACCCAAGTGCTGAAAGAACTGGGCGAGTTATTTGTGAGGCATTGTCGACCATTATTAGGGGTCACTGAAGGCTGGGAAGGCACCTGTAGGAAGGATTAAAAGATATTGATATTTCCGTGTAAAATAATGGACTTGGTTATTAGGAGTATACTTAAGGATTACCTGTACAATAGTTACCTAGTAAACAGTAACCAACATGGATTCATTCGATCCTGTTCGATCAACCTCCTTGAAGAAGTGACTGTGGAAACCGCTATACCATATTGTACCTACATTACCAAAAGGCATTGGACAAGGTTCCACACAAAAGGGTATTAAAGAAAGAACTGCATTTATATAAGCACCTTTCATGGCCTCAGGATATCGCAAGGTGCTTCATGGTCAGTGAAGTAAATTTGCGTTGTCGTCATTGTGTTGATGCAGGAGCGAATTTGCGCAAAGATTCTACAAACGAGAAGTGAGATAAATGAGCAGATAAGCTGTTTTTGGGTGCTGGTCCCTGGATAAATGCTGGCCAGGACAGCAGGAGACCTTTCCTGCTCCGAGTAATGCCATGGAATCTTTAACATCCACTCGAGAGGACAGATGGGTCTCAGTTTAAAGACAAAGCTGGGAATAGTTAAGAAACTGGCTGAAGGGTAGAAAGCGAGTACTTGATGGAGAATGACAGAGGGAATGGAAGTACTGAATGTGGTGATGCAGGATCAGTGTTGGAACCGCTGATTTATGTAAATGACCTTGATTCAGAAACTCAGTGCAAAGTGGTCACATTTTGCAGATGATATGAAACTAAGAGGGCACAGCTCAGAAATGACAATGAGTTGGACAAAATATGTATATGGGCCAATTGAACATGATGGAAATTGACCAGCTGGTCCACCGAGCCTGTCCCACAGTCATGCTGCCTTTGATACAGCGCCCCCTACCCACCAACAGGCATGTAATCTCCGGGGAAAGGCCAAAACCTCTCAGCCAATTTCGGGGAAGAATCTGGAATATTTCTCTCTGACTTCTTTAGTCAATCAGAGCTAGTCCAGGAGACCACATTGACTGATGTATATTGCTTAGTACGCCACTGATCTTTTGCATGCTGTGACATCCACTCCAGTTTCGGGGACAGGTCCAGCTCTCTTTTGAAGGTATGCAGCGAATCAGCACTCACTGCACGCACTGGCAACTTATTCCATCTATTATCCTAACTTTCTAACATCTAACCTAGTTCTGTCCTTGTGCAAATTATATGTCGAATTCCTGCTTCTCCCTAACATAGAACTAATCTGTCAATATGAGTAGAGTAGAGTCCCTTTACTATTTTAAACACCTATCAGAGCACCCTCAAGACCCAGCTTTTTAAGCCTATCTGGGTAAGTAAGGTGGTTTAACCTCTTACATTCTTGTGGCCTTCCTCTGAACCTTTTACAAATCCTCTGTCGCACCATGTGACGGGACAAAAACTAGACACAGTATTCTCTGAGGCTTAAACAAAGTCTTATACAGGGACAAAATGGTGTGTTTTATTTTATATTTAATCATCCTAGGAATGCAACCTAATGCCCTATTTGCCTTGGCTGTTGCTTCATGACATTGGTCGTAAACCATAAGAGAATTATGTACGGTAACACAAAGATCTTTTTTCTTTTCCAACAGACTTCAGTTCTGTACCCTGTAGGATGTAAGTATACTTAGTATTGGTCCTGCCCATGTGCATAATACTGAATTTATCAAAGTTAAGTACCATTTGTCAAGCACGGGCCTATTTCCCCATCACATCAAGATCCATGTGCAGTAATTTATTCTCATCCACAGTCCTAAGACTTGCACAAATCTTTGTATTATCTGCAAACTTGGTGACTATTCCTCCATCATCGACCTCCAGGTCACTAATCAAGATAGTAAATGCCAACTGCCTTAACCAATCCGTGTGAGACACCACTGATAATCGATCTCCAAGCACATCCACAACCATTAATAACCACTTTCTTTCTACGGGACAATTCGTAATTCACTGTCGAAACATCCTACCTATTCCATGAGATTGTGAGATACCTTAACAAAGACTCTCAAAATCCAATGTCTACTGGGCTACCTATATCTATCATCCTGTAACTTTTTCCCAAAGAATTCAATCAGATTAGTAAGACTTGACCTTTATTTTCCAGAAGCCGTATTGAAAGTCTCTAATAACTCCTTCTCTATCCAAGTGATCATACAGAGCATCACATAAGAACATAAGACATCGGAGCGGGAGTAGGCTATTTGGCCCATCCAGCCTGTTCTGCCATTCAGTAAGATCATGGCTGATCTTCTACCTCAATGCCACTTTCCTGCATTATCCCCACATCCCTTGATTCCCTAAATATCCAGAAATCTATCGATCTTTGTCTTGAATATACTCAAAACAGAGATCAATAGATTATTGGATATTATGACCACTTCCAGCAACTTGCCTATGGTTGAAGTCAAACGAATGGACCTATATATTCCCTGGTTCTGTCTTGCTCCCTTTTTGAAATTCAGAACAACATGGGCATCCTTCCAGTCTGAGGCAACACTACCCAGCTCCAGCGAGCTGCTCGAGAGGGGCTTGCAAAGCACATGGTGGATGTCATCTGGACAGAACTGTAGCAGATGTAACTTAATGCAGACATGTCTGAAGTACTGCACATTAGAAGAAAACTTGGGTGATACATGTATTCTGTGAATGGTGTTGTAACAACCAAGGATGAAGCTGAAAGAGACCTCAGATCTCGACACTAAACATGCACAACCAATACAGGGCAATAATCCACAAAACCAATAGAATGTTGAACTACATAACCCAAAATTAGAATAAAAGTCAAAAGAAATCATGTTCAAATTATACAGTGATCACACGATCGCAACTGAATACTGCATCAATTTCTCATTGTCAAGACATTCAAGGACTGGAAGCAGTGGAGAGAAGAACCATGAGGCTTAACCCTGGTGTCAAAGATCTGTGTTAGGAAAGATTGGAGTAACTTGTGCTTTTCAGCCTGGAAAGAGTGCCTTGAGTTTATGACTACACTTCACAAGAACACAAGAAATAGGAGCAGGAGTAGGCCATTTGACCCCTCGAGCCTGCTCCGCCATTTAATAAGATCATGGTTGATCTGATCATGGACACCGCTCCCCATAATCTTTTATTCCCTTATCGCTCAAAAATCTATCTCCGCCTTAAATATATTCAATGACCCAGCCTCCACAGCTCTCTAGGGCAGAGAATTCCACAGATGTACAACCCTCCTCATCTCAGTTTTAAATGGGCGGCCCCTTATTCTGAGACTCTGCCCCCTAGTTTTAGTTTCCCCTATGAGTGGAAATATCCTCTCTGCATCCACCTTGTCGAGCCCCCTCATTATCTTATATGTTTCGATAAGATCACGCCTCATCTGACCTCCAGTGAGTACAGACTCAACCTATCTTCATAAGTCAACCCCCTCATCTCCGGAATCAACCTCGTGAACCTTCTCTGCAAGTGTATCCTTCCTTAAAGACGGAGACCAAAACTGTACGCAGTACTCCAGGTGTGATCCCACCAATACCCTGTACAGATGTAGCAGGACTTCTCTGCTTTTATACTCTATCCCCCTTGCAATAAAGGCCAATAATCCAGTGGCCTTCCTGATTACTTGCTGTACCTGCATACTAACTTTGTGTTTCATGCACAAGTATCCCCTCGTCCCTCTCTACTGCAGCACTTTGCAATTTTTCTCCATTTAAATAATAATTTGCTTTTCTATTTTATCTGTCAAAGTGGATGACCTCACATTTCCCCACATTATACTCCATCTGCCAAATTGTTGCCCGCTCATTTAGCTTGTCTATATTCCTTTGTAGATTTTTTGTGTCCTCACAATTTGCTTTCCCGCCCATCTTTGTATCATCTGTAAACTTGGCGACATTACACTTTGTCCCTTCATCCAAGTCATTAATATAGATTGTAAATAGTTGAGGCCCCAGCACTGATCCCTGCGGCACCCCACTAGTCACTGCTTGCCAACCGGAAAATGACCTGTTTATCCTGACTCTGTTTTCTGTTAGTTAGCCAGTCCTCTATCCATGTTAATATATTATCCCCAACCCCGTGAACTTTCATCCTGTGCAGTAACCTTTTATGTGGCACCTTATCAAATGCCTTCTGGAAATCCATAAACACCACATCCACTGGTTCCCCCTTATCCACCCTGCTCATTATATCCTCAAAGAACTCTAGCAAATTTGTCGTACATGATTTCCCTTTCATAAAACCATGCTGACTTTGCTTGATTGACTTATGTTTTTCCAAATGTCCTGCTACTGCTTCCTTAATAATGGTTTCCAGCATTTTCCCAATGACTGATGTTAGGCTAACTGGCCTATAGTTTCTTGCTTTCCGTCTGCCTCCTTTTTAAATAGGGGTGTTACATTTGCGGTTTTCCAATCTGCTGGGACTGCCACAGAATCCAGGGAATGTTGGTAGATTCCAACCAATGCATCCACTATCTCTGCAGCCACTTCTTTTAGGACCCTAGGATGCAAGCCATTAGGTCTAGCGGACTTGTCCGCCTTTAGTCCCATTATTTTACCACTTCTTTAATGATGGTCATTGTATTACGTTCTTGCCTCCCTGCAGCCCCTTGATTATCCATTATTGGAATGTGAAACATAGAAAATAGGAGCAGTAGTAGGCCATTCGGCCCTTCGATTTTGCAATGCCATTCAATATGATCATGGCTGATCCTCTATCTCAACACCATACTTCCGCTTTTTCCCGATATCCCTTTTGTTTCTAAAAAATCTATCCATCTCCCTCAAATATATTCAGTGATTTAGCCTCCACAGCCTTTTGTGGTCGAGAATTCCACAGGTTCACCACCCTCTGAGTGAAAAAATTTCTCCTCATCTCGATCCTAAATTTCCGACTCTGTATCCTGAGACTATGACCCCTTGTTCTAGACTTCCCAGCCAGGGGAAACATCCTCCCCGCATCCAATCTATCCAACCGAGTCAGAATTTTATATGTTTTAATGAGATCCCCTCTCATTCTTCTAAACTTCAGTGAATACAGGCCTAGTCGACCCAATCTCTCCTCATACGACAGTCCTGCCATCCTAGGAATCAGTTTGGTGAACTTTCGCTGCACTCCCTCTATGGCAAGTATATCCTTTCTGAGGTAAGGAGATCAAAACTGCACACAATACTCCAGGTGCGGTCTTACCAAGGCCCTGTATAACTGTAGTAAGACATCCTTGCTCCTGTACTCAAATCCTCTTGCAATGAAGGCCAACACATGCCTTTTAATGAATCTTCCCATTTGCCTTCCGAACTGTTTGCTGCACCTGCATGTTTGCTTTCAATGACTGGTGTACAAGGACATCCAGGTCCCTCTGTACATCGACACTTCCAAAGCTATCACCATTTAAATAATACTTTGTCCTTATATTTTTCCTACCAAAGTGGATAACTTCACATTTATGCATGTTATACTGCATCTGCCATGTGTTTGCCCACTCACTCAACCTATCTAAGTCGGCTTGCAGCGTCTTTGCATCCTCCTCACAACTCACAATCCCACCTAGTTTTGTGTCGTCCGCAAACTTGGAAATATCACATTTGGTTCCCTCATCCAAATCATTTATCATCATCATCATCATCACAGGCAATCCCTCGGAATCAGAAGACTTGTTTCCACCTCTGAAGTGAGTTCTTTGGCGGCTGAACAGTCCAATACGAGAGCCACAGACTCTGTCACAGGTGGGACAGATAGTCGTTGAGGGAAGCGGTGGGTGGGACTGGTTTGCCGCACGCTCTTTCCACTGTCTGTGCTTGATTTCTGCATGCTCTCGGCGTTGAGACTCGAGGTGCTCAGCGCCCTCTCGTATGCACTTCCTCCACTTCGGGCTGTCTTGGGCCAGGGACTCCCAGGTGTCAGTGGGGATGTCGCACTTTATCAGGCAGGCTTTGAGGGTGTCCTTGTAACGTTTCCGTTGCCCACCTTTGGCTCGTTTGCCGTGAAGGAGCTCCGAGTAGAGCATTTGCTTTGGGAGTCTCGTGTCTGGCATGCGGACTGCCCAGTGGAGCTGATTGAGTGTGGTCAGTGCTTCAATGCTGAGGATGTTAGCCTGAGTGAGGACACTGATGTTGGTGCGCCTGTCCTCCCAGGGGATTTGTAGGATCTTGCGGAGACATCGTTGGTGATATTTCTCCAGCAACTTGAGGTGCCTACTGTACATGGTCCATGTCTCTGAGCCATACAGGAGGGCGGGTATTACTGCACCCCTGTAGACCATAAGCTTGGTGGCAGTTTTGAGGGCCTGGTCTTCAAAAACTCTTTTCCTCAGGTGGCCAAAGGCTGCACTGGCGCACTGGAAGCGGTGTTGGATCTCGTCGTCGATGCCTGCTCTTGTTGATAGGCTCCCGAGATATGGGTATATATTGTGACTAGCTGGGGCCCAAGCACTGATCCCTGTGGTACTCCACGAGTCACTGCCTGCCACCCCGGACAAAGGCCCGTTTATTCCTACTCTCTGTTTCCTGTCAGTTATCCAATTTTCATTCTATGCCAATACATTACCCCCAATCCTCTGTGCTTTAATTTTGCACACTAACCTCTTATGTGGGACTTTATCAAAGGCCTTCTGAAAATCCAAATACATTAAATCCCTTATCTATTCTATCAGTTACATCCTCAAAAAAAAACTCCAGTAGGTTTATCAAACATGATTTTCCTTTCATAAATCCATGTTGACTTTGTTTGATCTTGTTGATATTATCTAAATGTACCGTTATCACATCCTTTATAATAGACTCTAGCATTTTCCCTACGACTGATGTTAACCGATCTGTAGTTTCTCATTTTCTCTCACCCTCCTCTTTTAAATAGTGGGGTTATATTTGCTACCCTCCAATCTGCAGGAACTACAAGTTCCCTGCAAGTTTACTCTCGTACTCTTTTTCCCCTCTTAATCAATCTCTTGGTCCTTTTTTGCTGAATTCTAAACTGCTCCCAATCCTCAGGCTTGCTACTTTTTCTGGCAACTTTGTATAATTCCTCTTTGGATCTAATACTATCCTTAATTTCTTTTGTTAGCCACTTGGTTGGGCCACTTTTCCTTTCGTGTTTTTACTCCAGAAAAGAATATATAACTATTGCAATTCATGCATTCGTTCCTTAAATATTAGCCATTGCCTATCCACCGACATGCCTTTTAATGAATCTTCCTAATCTATCATAGCCAATTTATTCCTCATATCTTCGTAGTTTTCTTTGTTTAGATTTAGGACCCTAGTTTCGGATTGCACTACTTCACTTTCCATCTTAATAAAGAATTCAATCATGTTATGGTCGCTCTTCCCTAAAGGATCCCGCACAACAAGACCCCTTCTCGTACACAATACGCAATCTAGGATAGCCTGTTCCCTAATAGGCTGCTCAACATACTGGTCTAATAAACCATCTCGTACACACGCCAGGAATTCATCTGCCACGGTATTATTACTAATTTGGTTTGGCCAGTCTATATGTAGATTAAAGTCACCTATGATTACTGTAGTATCCTTGCTACATGCATCTCTAATTTCATAATATAAAACGGAAAAAAGTGACAAAAGTAAATGTTGGTCCCTTCGAAGATGAGAAGGGGGATTTAATAACGGAAAATGTGGAAATGGCTGAGACCTTAAACAATTATTTTGCTTTGGTCTTCACAGTGGAAGACACAAAAACCATGCCAAAAAATTCTGGTCACGGGAATGTGGGAAGGGAGGACCTTGAGATAATCACGATCACTAGTGGGGTAGTGCTGGACAGGCTAATGGGACTCAAGGTAGACAAGTCCCCTGGTCCTGATGAAATGCATCCCAGGGTATTAAAAGAGATGGCGGAAGTTATCGCAGATGCATTCGTTATAATCTACCAAAATTCTCTGGACTCTGGGGAGGTACCAGCGGATTGGAAAGCAGCTAATGTAACGCCTCTGTTTAAAAAAGGGGGCAGACAAAAGGCAGGAAACTATAGGCCGGTTAGTTTAACATCTGTAGTGGGGAAAATGCTTGAAGCTATCATTAAGGAAGAAATAGCGGGACATCTAGATAGGAATAGTGCAATCAAGCAGACGCAACATGGATTCATAAAGGGGAAATCACGTGTAACTAATTTACTGGAATTCTTTGAGGATATAACGAGCATGGTGGATAGAGGTGTACCGATGGATGTGGTGTATTTAGATTTCCAAAAGGCATTCGATAAGGTGCCACACAAAAGGTTACTGCAGAAGATAAAGGTACGCGGAGTCGGTGGAAATGTATTAGCATGGATAGAGAATTGGCTGGCTAACCGAAAACAGAGAATTGGGATAAATGGGTCCTTTTCGGGTTGGAAATCGGTGGTTAGTGGTGTGCCACAGAGATCGGTGTTGGGACCACAACTGTTTACAATATTCATAGATGACCTGGAAGAGGGGACAGAGTGTAGTGTAACAAAATTTGCAGATGACACAAAGATTAGTGGGAAAGCAGACACAGAGAGGCTGCAAAGAGATTTAGATAGGTTAAGCGAATGGGCTAAGGTTTGGCAGATGGAATACAATGTCGGAAAGTGTGAGGTCATCCAACTTGGGGGAAAAAAAACAAAAAAGGGAATACTATTTGAATGGGGAGAAATTACAACATGCTGCGGTGCAGAGGGACCTGGGGGTCCTTGTGCATGAATCCCAAAAAGTTAGTTTGCAGGTACAGCAGGTAATCAGGAAGGCGAATGGAATGTTGGCCTTCATTGCGAAAGGGATGGAGTACAAAAGCAGGGAGGTCCTTCTGCAACTATAGGGTATTGGTGAGGCTGCACCTGGAGTACTGCGTGCAGTTTTGGTCACCTTACTTAAGGAAGGATATACTAGCTTTGGAGAGGGTACAGAGACGATTCACTAGGCTGATTCCAGAGATGAGGGGGTTACCTTATGATGATAGATTGAGTAGACTGGGTCTTTACTCGTTGGAGTTCAGAAGGATGAGGGGTGATCTTATAGAAACATTTAAAATAATGAAAGGGATAGACAAGATAGAGGCAGAGAGATTGTTTCCACTGGTCGGGGAGACCAGAACTAGGGGGCACAGCCTCAAAATACGGGGGAGCCAATTTAAAACCGAGTTGAGAAGGAATTTCTTCTCCCAGAGGGTTGTGAATCTGTGGAATTCTCTGCCCAAGGAAGCAGTTGAGGCTAGCTCATTTAATGTATTCAAGTCACAGATAGATAGATTTTTAACCAAGAAGATAATTATGGGTTATGGGGAGTGGGCGGGTAAGTGGAGCTGAGTCCACGGCCAGATCAGCCATGATCTTGTTGAATGGCGGAGCAGGCTCGAGGGGCTAGATGGCCTACTCCTGTTCCTAATTCTTATGTTCTTATGTTCTTATGTTCATAGAAACATAGAAAATAGATACAGGAGTAGGCCATTCGGCTCTTCGAGCCTGCACCGCCATTCAATGAGTTCATGGCTGAACATGCAACTTCAGTACCCCATTCCTGCTTTCTTGTCATACTCCTTGATCCCCCTAGTAGTGAGGACTACATCTAACTCCTTTTTGAATATATTTAGTGAATTGGCCTCAACAACTTCCTGTGCTAGGGAATCCCACAGGTTCACCACTCTCTGGGTGAAGAAGTTTCTCCTCATCTCGGTCCTAAATGGCTTACCCCTTATCCTTAGACTGTGACCCCTGGTTCTGGACTTCCCCAACATTGGGAACATTCTTCCTGCATCTAACCTGTCTAAATCCCTCATAATTTTAGACGTTTCTATGAGATCCCCTCTCATTCTTCTGAACTCCAGTGAATACAAGCCCAGTTGATCCAGTCTTTCTTGATATGTCAGTCCCGTCATCCCGGGAATCAGTCTGGTGAACCTTCGCTGCACTCCCTCAATAGCAAGAATGTCCTTCCTCAAGTTAGGAGACCAAAACTGTACACAATACTCCAGGTGTGACCTTACCAAGGTAGTAACACCTCCCTGCCCCTGTACTCAAATCTCCTCGCTATGAAGGCCAACATGCCATTTGCTTTCTTAACCGCCTGATGTACCTGCATGCCAACCTTCAATGACTGATGTACCATGACACCCAGGTCTCGTTGCACCTCCCCTTTTCCTAATCTGTCACCATTCAGATAATAGTCTGTCTCTCTGTTTTTACCACCAAAGTGGATAACCTCACATTTATCCACATTATACTTCATCTGCCATGCATTTGCCCACTCACCTAACCTATCCAAGTCACTCTGCAGCCTCAGCATCCTCCTCGCAGCTCACACTGCCACCCAACTTAGTGTCATCCGCAAATTTGAAGATACTACATTTAATCCCCTCGTCTAAATCATTAATGTACAATGTAAACAGCTGGGGCCCCAGCACAGAACCTTGCAGTACCCCACTAGTCACTGCCTGCCATTCTGAAAAGTACCCATTTACTCCTACTCCTTGCTTCCTGTCTGACAACCAGTTCTCAATCCATGTCAGCAAACTACCCCCAATCCCATGTGCTTCAACTTTGCACATTAATCTCTTGTGTGGGACCTTGTCAAAAGCCTTCTGAAAGTCCAAATATACCACATCAACTGGTTCTCCCTTGTCCACTCGACTGGAAACATCCTCAAAAAATTCCAGAAGATTTGTCAAACATGATTTCCCTTTCACAAATCCATGCTGACTTGGACATATCATGTCATCTCTTTCCAAATGTGCTGCTATGACATCCTTAATAATTGATTCCATCACCTTACCCACTACTGATGTCAGGCTGACCGGTCTATAATTCCCTGTTTTCTCTCTCCCTCCTTTTTTTAAAAAGTGGGGTTACATTGGCTACCCTCCACTCCGTAGGAACTGATCCAGAGTCTATGAAATGTTGTAAAATGACTGTCAATGCACCCGCTATTTCCAAGGCCGCCTCCTTAAGTACTCTGGGATGCAGTCCATCAGGCCCTGTGGATTTATCGGCCTTCAATCTCATCAATTTCCCCAACACAATTTCCCGACTAATAAGGATCTCCCTCAGTTCCTCCTTCTTACTGGACCCTCTGACCCCTTTTATATCCGGTAGGTTGTTTGTGTCCTCCTTAGTGAATACCGAACCAAAGTACTTGTTCAATTGGTCTGCCATTTCTTTGTTCCCCGTTATGACTTCCCCTGATTCTGACTGCATGGGACCTACGTTTGTCTTTACTAACCTTTTTCTATTTACATATCTATAGAAACTTTTGCAGTCCGTCTTAATGTTCCTGCCAGCTTCTTCTCGTACTCCATTTTCCCTGCCCTAATCAAACCCTTTGTCCTCCTCTGCTGAGTTCGAAATTTCTCCCGTTCGCTGCTATTTCTGGCCAATTTGTATGCCACTTCCTTGGCTTTAATACTATCCCTGATTTCCCTTGATAGCCACGGTTGAACCACCTTCCCTTTTTTATTTTTACGCCAGACAGGAATGTACAATTGTTGTAATTCATCCATGCGGTCTCTAAATGTCTGCCATTGCCCATCCACAGTCAACCCCTTAAGTATCATTCGCCAATCTATCCTAGCCAATTCACGCCTCATACCTTCAAAGTTACCCTTCTTTAAGTTCTGGACTATGGTCTCTGAATTAACTGTTTCATTCTCCATCCTAATGTCGAATTCCAACATATTATAGTCACTCTTCCCCAAGGGGCCTCGCACAATGAGATTGCTAATTAATCCTCTCTCATTACACAACACCCAGTCTAAGATGGCCTCCCCCCTAGTTGGTTCCTCGACATATTGGTCTAGAAAACCATCTCTTATGCACTCCAGGAAATCCTCCTCCACCGTATTGCTTCCAGTTTGGTTAGCCCAATCTATGTGCATATTAAAGTCACCCATTATAACTGCTGCACCTTTATTGTATGCACCTCTAATTTCCTGTTTGATGCGCTCCCCAACATCACTACTACTGTTTGGAGGTCTGTACACAACTCCCACTAACGTTTTTTGCCCTTTGGTGTTCTGCAGCTCTACCCATATCGATTCCACATCATCCAAGCTAATGTCCTTCCTAACTATTGCATTAATCTCCTCTTTAACCAGCAATGCTACCCCACCTCCTTTTCCTTTTATTCTATCCTTCCTGAATGTTGAATACCCTTGGATGTTGAGTTCCCAGCCCTGATCATCCTGGAGCCACGTCTCTGTAATCCCAATCACATCATATTTGTTAACATCTATTTTCACCGTTAATTCATCCACCTTATTGAATTTCCTGTTTGATGCCGTCCCCTACAGTACCACTACTGTTTGGAGGCCTATATACAACTCCCACCAATGTTTTCTGCCCTTTGGTGCTCCTTAGCTCCACCCAGATTGATTCTACATCTTGATTTTCTGAGCCAATATCCTTTCTCACTATTGCTCTGATTTCATCCTTTACTAACAACGCCACACCACCCCCTCGTTCTTTTTGCCTGACCTTCCTAAATATCGAATATCCTTGGATATTCAGTTCCCAACCCTGGTCACCCTGTAAACATGTCTCCGGAATTGCAACGATATCGTATCCGTTTACATCTATTTGCGTTAATTTGTCTACCTTATTACAGATGCTTTGTGCATTCAGATACATTGTTTTTAAATTTGTCTTTTTAACATTATTAGACATCGTAAAATTATTTTGTACTATAGCTCTATTTGATTTATTGCTATTTTTTCTTACCTGGACCCTATTTGTTAGTGCACTCTTGTGTTTGTATGCTCTGTCCCTTCCTGACATAATCTGGTTATCTTTACCATAATCACTTTCCTGTATTGCTTCCTTTTCTTTTCTCTTTAGCATTCTAGATTGCACTCTACTGCGACCATTCTTCTCTCTCTCTCTCTCTCTCTCTCTCTCTCTCCCTTCTCCCCCCCCCCCCCACCCCCCGCTTTATTTAGTTTAAAGCCCTGTTTTTTTAGTGTGAAGACCAATACAAAATATTTGTTCAAAGTCTCTGCCATTTTCCTGTCTCCCTTTATTAATTTCCCAGTCTCATCCTCTGAAGGACCAACATTAACTTTTGACGTAACTGTAGAAACTCTTATTATCTGTTTTTATATTTCGTGCTAGTTTCATAATCTATCTTCCCTCTCTTTTTAAAAGTACGTCACTGGCTGTAAAGCGCTTTGGGACATTGAGGTCGTGAAAGGCGCTATATGAATTCAAGTTTGTTCTTGTGCAAGAGTTAAGGAAAGGGAAAAGATAAATCTGGAAAGGTTGCTTTGGATTAAATTATGAAAGCAGGACACGATGGGCCAGAATGGCCTCCTCCTGCGCAGTAAATTTCTATGTTTCTATGTTTAAGGGGACAAACTGTAAAAGATAAATTGAAGATTGATATTGGAAGATTCTCTTCACATAGAGGGTGATCAATACATATAATTCCAGAAATAGTTGTGGAGGCAAAAACCTTGGAATCATTAACAGTTTGATGGTGTGTTGAGAGATTTTTATGAATGGAAGAATTTAGATGAGCCGAATGGACAGCTTCATCTGTTACTATCGGTGCTCTTGAGGTCGTTCACATCACCGTAGTTACAGTTTTTTGACAAATGAAACTTAACAAATTAATCGCCTGCAATAGCACAACTGTTGGTAAATGCCAATAAGTCAATGTCAGTAGTGCGATTTAAGACACATTTCAGCCACATAAAGGAGAGCAAAAGAGAAAATAGAAAACTTGTGATTCAAGTGACCGATGAGAAGAAAGGCAATAAAGAATGGGCTGAGGCTAATTTTCATCAACGTATTCTATGATTTATTATCTTCAAAATAATAGTTTTGTCTGTCCTGGGCCCGGAGCTGGGAGCATGTGGTCTGGACTGAGTGACGGTTGCACCGACCAATGGGCGATCCAGGCCCACCCAGCCTCGCAACCAATCAAGGTGGGGAGCAATGGCTCGAATTTTAAAAGTTTGATTGCCGCTGGGTCTGCTCCAATGAGGAAGCGGCAGTGGATGCGGCGGGCCAATGTGGTCGGGACCATCCCGGGCGGTGCTGCGGAGCCGAGAGGAGCATGTGGCGAGGGAGAGAGGGAGGACATCAGCGTTGATTCTGTAGACAAAGATGATGATAACAGTCTCAAAAAGTACTGTTGCAATAAAGATACTAATTTGACCGTAAATGTTTTGTGGGCCTCTGCCAGTTAATGAGTAAAAAAGTTTTTTTCCACTTAACATTTGTTTACAAATTTGTTTTAAGGATTTCTTTAGTTATGTTCTAATAATATAACGTGTATCTAGAGGTGTAGTATTTAGAGGCCCTGTCTTATCCCACAGTTCATCTTGCATAGATTTCTGTAAGAGCAGTTTACATGCACACAGACACAGATGTGACAGTTATTTATTTTATTTTGTTTTCTCAAGAAATGTACAAACTCTCAGTAGTTTTGTATCGGGTTCGATATGTCTTGATCTGAATTTTACTCTACCAACACAGGTATTGCCCCAACAAGTGATGGTGTCCAAGGACTACCAGTCCCTCCACCTGCACCCCCTCTTCCTCCTGGACCATTGCAGCCACCAGCACCACCAGCATCAGGACCACCGTTGCCACCAGGTCCACCACCTGCTCCTCCGCTGCCAGGACCACCTCCACCACCTGGACCACCACCTCCCCTTCCAGGGCAGGCTCTACCTCCTGTCCCACCTCCCCCTCCTGCCCCACCTCTTCCCTCCTCAGGTTTTTCATCATCCATGGCTGAAGATGATCGGCCACTGACAGGACTGGCAGCTGCGCTGGCTGGAGCTAAACTCCGAAAAGTGGGACGGGTAAGTGCAAGTCATATAGGGTTAATTCTCCAACTTCAACCCATTCACTATGAACCAGTGTAATCTGTAATAGTCTTCTTTACGTGATGGTCAGCAAGTAAAGAAATGGTTTCAAGAAAATGTAAGAGTCAAAAGTTAAACTGTGAGCATCACTTCAAGGAGTGATCCTTGGTTGTAGGTGTCCGCCTTGGCTTAGTTGTAACAGGCGCACCTCTGAGTCAGATATCTTGGGTTCAAGTGCCACTCTAGAGACTTGAGCTCATAATCCAGGCTGACACTGCAATGCAGTACTGAGGGAGTGCTGTATTATGGATGAGACATTAAACAGAGGCTCCATCTGCCCACTCAGGAGGACATAAAAGATCCCATGGCACTATTTGAAGAAGAGCAGGGGCATTTTCCCTGGTCTCCTGGCCAATATTTAGCTCTTAACCAACATAATTTAAAAAAATGCTGTGGTCTTGTATCACTGCTATTTGTGGGCACACTGGGTGTCATGCTTTCTACATTTTCAGGAAGGCCAATGGAATGTTGGCCTTTATTGCAAGGGGGATAGAGTATAAAAGCAGAGAAGTCCTGCTACAACTGTACAGGGTATTGTTGAGACCACACCTGGAGTACTGCGTACAGTTTTGGTCTCAGTATTTAAGGAAGGATATATTTGCTTTTGGAGGCAGTTCAGAGAAGGTTCATTAGGTTGATTCCGGAGATGAGGGGGTTGACTTATGAAGGTAGGTTGGGCTTTTACACATTGGAGTTCAGAAGAACGAAAGGTGATCTTATTGAAACTTATAAGACAATGAGGGGGCTCAACAAGGTGGATGCAGAGAGGATATTTCCACTCATTGGGGAAACTAAAACTAGGAGACATAGTCTTAGAATAAGGGGCCGTCCATTTAAAACTGAGATGAGGAGAAATTTCTTCGCTGAGGGTTGTAAATCTGTGGAATTCTCTGCCCCAGAGAGCTGTGGAGGTTGGGTCATTTAAGGCGGAGATAGACAGATTTTTGAGCGATAAGGGAGTGAAGGATTATGGGGAGCAGGCAGGGAAGTGGAGCTGAGTCCATGATCGGATTAGCTCTGATCTTATTAAATGGCGGAGCAGGCTCGAGGGGACAGGTGGTCCTCTGCTCTTATTTCTTAAGTTCTTATTACAACAGTGACTACAGTTCAAAAAGTACTGTAAAGCACTTTGGTGTGTCTGAGGTCTATATCAATGGAAGCCCCTTCCTTTCCTTTATATCAGTTGGAGATTTAGTCTTATGGAAAATTTAAATATAATAGTTCCTTGCTGACACTCACTGCCTTGGTTCAGAATGAAGTGTGGTCATTTGGGTGAAGTGCTAGAAAGCTGCAGGCCCCTGTTAAACCTTACCTTAGCCTGAGTCAGTGGCCTTGTTGGCAGAGAGAGAGGTTCATAGTTTGTTTTTTGCCAGTTGGAGCAAATAGTGTAACAGAAGGCGACAGACATCTTGTCTCAGACAGTGGACATGGGTCAGGTGTTTGGTTTTATAATGAAGAGGTCATTTCATTTTTATTTTCTCTACAGACTGACGAGTCTTCAAGTTCTGTGATGGGCAGCGTTAGCTCGGTCTCCACTCCTTCTAAATCTGAGTCTTCACGGGGTAATGGAGCCCCGATTTCTATAGGAGGTACTGGTCTGATGGAAGAAATGAGCGCCCTGCTGGCCAGGAGGTGAGTTTTGTCTAATACTCGTGGCTGGGATGGATGACCATTAATATAAAACGGTCAGAAATGGCGTTTAGTGAATCTGTCATTCAGGACCTTTGTACCTCTCCTTTATCCCTTTACTTCCTACTGTATCAAGAATTGATCCACTTCCATTTTTTAATGCAGTATGTCCTGAATTAGCTGCCAATCCATTCCAGGTGTCAAATCAATTCTGTCCAAACTCGTAAAATCCAAAATTGGGGATAAAATTAATGAGCATTAGAAATATATGGGCCAATCCAGGACACCAACAACTTGTATTAATATAGCGACTTTAACGTAGTGCAATGTCCCAAGGCGCTTCACAGGAATATTGAGATCTTAGAAAATTGACACCAAGCTGCGTAAGGAGAAATTAGGGCAGGTGACGGTCAACGAGGTATGTTTTAAGGAGCATCTTGAAGGGGGAAAGAGAGGTCAAGAGGTGGAGAGATTTAGGCAGGGAGTTCCAGAGCTTAGGGCCAAGGCAATAGAAGGCACGGCCACCAGTGGGTGGAGCGATTATAATCAGGATGCTCAAGAGGTCAGAATTAGAGGAGCGCAGACATCTGTGGACAGGGGGCGGGGATTTGAAAATGGATGAGAATTTTGAAGTCGAGATGTTGCATAACCAGGAGCCAATGTAGGTCAGAGAGCACAGGGGTGATGGGTGAGCAGGACTTGGTGTAAGTTAGGACACGGGCAGCCGAGTTTTGGATCACCTCTAGTTTACACAGGGTAGAATGTGGGAGGCCAGCCAGGAGTGCGTTGGGATAGTCTAGTCTAGAGCTAACAAAGGCAGGGATGAGGGCTTCAGCAGCGGATGAGCTGAGGCAAGGGCGGAGATGGGCGATGTTAGAGGTGGAAATAGGTGATCTTCCTTAACAACCAGCACAAGTCAAGTAACAAATTTTGAGGAAGTGACTAAAGGGATCACAGACCAGATAGTGTATATGGATTTTGAAGGTGTTTGATGAGGTGTCTTGCAAAGTTTGTTGTCAAAAATTTAGTTGTATGATACAAAAGGAAATGTAGCAGCATGAATAAAAATCAAATGTTGGGGTTACTGGGTGTTGGAAGTGGTGTACTCGGGGTTAATGCTGGCTCCACTTTAGTTATATGTCGATGATTTGGAGTTGGGCATACAGAGTATGATCTTGAAATTTACTGATAGTACTATAGTACGGTGTTAAAATTCTCATCCTTGGTTTCAAATCCATTGATGGCCTCGCCCCTTCCTATCTCTAACTTCCTCCGGCCGACAACCTTCCAAGCTCTCTCAGCTCCTCCAATTTGGCCTCTTGCGCATCCTCTATTTTAAGCGTTCCCCCATTACTGGCCGTATTTTAAGCTGTGTGGAATTCCCTCCCTATACCTCTCCGCCTCTCTACCTCTCCTCCTTTAAGACACTCCTTAAACCCTACCTCTAACCAACCTTTGATCGCCTGCCCTAATATCTCCTCATGTGACTCCTGACAACTTTCGTTTGTTAACGTTCCTGTGAAGCGCCTTGGGACTGTTTATACATTAAAGGCGCTATATAAATGTTGGGGTTTGACAAACAGCGAGGAGGACTATATAAACACGTCAGGAAGAAGATAGGGTAGCAGAATGGGCAGGGAGATGGTAGATGCAATTTAATGTGGAGAAGCGGTTCTCCCCTCTCTCGTATCCTCCCCCACTTGCGGTTACAATCTCTCTCTGGATCCCCTCTATCTCTCTCTGGATCCCCCCTCTCTCTCTCCGGATCCCCCCTCTCTCTCTCCGGATCCCCCCTCTCTCTCTCCGGATCCCCTCTCTCTCTCTCTCTCTCTCTCTCTGGATCCCCTCTCTCTCTCTCTCTCTGGATCCCCTCTCTCTCTCTCTCTCCGGATCCCCTCTCTCTCTCTCCGGATCCCCTCTCTCTCTCTCCGGATCCCCTCTCTCTCTCTATCTCCGGATCCCCTCTCTCTCTCTCTCTCTCCGGATCCCCTCTCTCTCTCTCTCTCTCCGGATCCCCTCTCTCTCTCTCTGGATCCCCTCTCTCTCTCTCTCTCTCCGGATCCCCTCTCTCTCTCTCTCTCTCTCCGGATCCCCTCTCTCTCTCTCTCTCTCTCTCCGGATCCCCTCTCTCTCTCTCTCCGGATCCCCTCTCTCTCTCTCTCCGGATCCCCTCTCTCTCTCTCTCCGGATCCCCTCTCTCTCTCTCTCCGGATCCCCTCTCTCTCTCTCTCTCTCCGGATCCCCTCTCTCTCTCTCTCCGGATCCCCTCTCTCTCTCTCTCTCTCCGGATCCCCTCTCTCTCTCTCTCTCTCCGGATCCCCTCTCTCTCTCTCTCTCTCCGGATCCCCTCTCTCTCTCTCTCTCTCTCCGGATCCCCCCTCTCTCTCTCTCCGGATCCCCCCTCTCTCTCTCCGGATCCCCCCTCTCTCTCTCCGGATCCCCCCTCTCTCTCTCTCTCTCTCTCTCTCGGATTCCCCCCTTCTCTCTCTCTCTCTCTCTCTCTCTCTCTCTCTCTCTCTCTCTCTCTCTCTCTCTCTCTCTCTCTCTCTCTCTCTCAGATTTTCCCTCTCTCCCATGGGTCCCCTATCTCTCTCTCTCTTTCGGGGACGACACGCCTCATTATTTCTCTCTCTCTCTGGAGATAGGCGTCTTTGCGGCCGCAACCGAGACTCCAGGATGGTATGTTGCCTCCCTGGTGCAAGGGTCAAGGATGTCTCGGAGCGGGTGCAGGGCATTCTGAAAAGAGAGGGTGAACAGCCAGTTGTCGTGGTGCATATAGGTACCAACGATATAGGTTAAAAAACGGGATGAGGTCCTACAAGATGAATTTAGGGAGCTAGTAGCTAAATTGAAAATTGGACTGCAAAAGTAGTAATACCAGTGCCACGTGCTAGTCAGAGTAGGAATCGCAGGATAGCTCAGATGAATACGTGGCTTGGGGAGTGGTGCAGAAGGAAGGGATTCGAATTCCTGGGACGTTGGAATCGGTTCTGGGGAGGTGGGACCAGTACAAACCAGACGGTCTGCACCTGGGCAGGACCGGAACCACTATCCTAGGGGGAGTGTTTGCTAGTGCTGTTGGGAAGGAGTTAAACTAATATAGCAGGGGGATGGGAACCTATGCAGGGAGACGGAGGGAAGTAGAATGGGGGCAGAAGCAAAAGATAGAAAGAAGAAAAGTAAAAGTTGAGGGCAGAGAAAGCTAAGGCAAAAAGCAAAAAGGGCCACGTTACAGCAAAATTCTAAACATAGAAAGATAGAAAATAGGTGCAGGAGTAGGCCATTCGGCCCTTCGAACCTGCACTTCCATTCAATGAGTTCATGGCTGAACATGCAACTTCAGTACCCCATTCCTGCTTTCTCGCCATACCCCTTAATCCCCCTAGTAGTAAGGACTACATCTAACTTCTTTTTGAATATATTTAGTGAATTGGCCTCAACAACTTTCTGTGGTAGAGAATTCCACAGGTTCACCACTCTCTGGGTGAAGAAGTTTCTCCTCATCTCGGTCCTAAATGGTTTACCCCTTATCCTTAGATTGTGACCCCTGGTGATCTGGACTTCCCCAACCTTGGGAACATTCTTCCTCCATCTAACCTGTCTAAACCCGGCAGAATTTTAAATGTTTCGATGAGATTCCCTCTCATTCTTCTGAACTCCAGTGAATACAAGCCCAGTTGATCCAGTCTTTCTTGATAGGTCAGTCCCGCCATCCCGGGAATCAGTCTGGTTAACCTTCGCTGCACTCCCTCAATAGCAAGAATGTCCTTCCTCAAGTTAGGAGACCTATGTTTGTCTTCGCTAATCTTTCTCTCCACATATCTGTAGAAGCTTTTGCAGTCAGTTTTCATGTTCCCGGCAAGCTTTGTCTTGTAATCTATTTTCCCTCTCTTAATTAAACCCTTTGTCCTCCTCTACTGAATTCTAAATTTCTCCCAGTCCTCAGGTTTGTTGTTTTTTCTGACAAATTATATGCCTCTTCCTTGGATTTAACACTATCCTTAATTTCCCTTGTTAGCCACAATTGAGCCACCTTCCCAGTTTTATTTTTACTCCAGGCAGGGATGGACCATCAGGCCCTGAGGATTTATCGGCCTTCAATCCCATCAATTTCCCCAACACAATTTCCCGACTAATAAAGATTTCCCTCAGTTCCTTCTTCTTACTAGACCCTCTGACCCCTTTTATATCCGGAAGATTGTTTGTGAATCCTTAGTGAATACTGAACCAAAGTACTTGTTCATTGGTCTGCCATTTCTTTGTTCCCTGTCATGACTTCCCCTGATTCTGACTGCAGGGGACCTACGTTTGTCTTTACTAACCTTTTTCTCTTTACATATCTATCGAAGCTTTTGCAGTCCGTCTTAATGTTCCCTGCAAGCTTCCTCGTACTCTATTTTCCCTGCCCTAATCAAACCCTTTGTCCTCCTCTGCTGAGTTCTAAATTTCTCACAGTCCCTGGGTTCATTGCTATTTCTGGCCAATTTGTATGCCACTTCCTTGGCTTTAATACTGTCCCTGATTTTCCTTGATAGCCACGGTTGAGCCACCTTCCCTTTTTTATTTTTACGCCAGACAGGGATGTACAATTGTTGTAGTTCATCCATGCGATCTCTAAATGTCTGCCATTGCCCATCCACTGTCAACCCCTTAAGTATCATTCGCAAATCTATCTTAGCCAATTCATGCCTCATACCTTCAAAGTTACCCTTCTTTAAGTTCTGGACCATGGTTTCATTCTACATCCTAATGTAGAATTCCACCATATTATGGTCACTCTTCCCTAAGGGGCCTTGCACAATGAGATTGCTAATTAATCCTCTCTCATTACACAACACCCAGTCGAAGATGGCCTCCCCCCGAGTTGGTTCCTTGACATATTGGTCTATAAAACCATCCCTTATGCACTCCAGGAAATCCTCCTCCACTGTATTGCTTCCAGTTTGGTTAGCCCAATCTATATGCATATAAAGAGGGAAAGTGTATTAAAAAGGAGGGAGAGAGAAAACAGGGAATTATAGACCGGTCAGCCTGACCTCAGTCGTGGGTAAAATGATGGAATCAATTATTAAGGATGTCATAGCAGTGCATCTGGAAAATGGTGACATGATAGGTCCAAGTCAGCATGGATTTGTGAAAGGGAAATCATGCTTGACAAATCTTCTGGAATTTTTTGAGGATGTTTCCAGTAAAGTGGACAAAGGAGAACCAGTTGATGTGGTATATTTGGACTTTCAGAAGGCTTTCGACAAGGTCCCACACAAGAGATTAATGTGCAAAGTTAAAGCACATGGGATTGGGGGTAGTGTGCTGACGTGGATTGCGAACTGGTTGTCAGACAGGAAGCAAAGAGTAGGAGTAAACGGGTACTTTTCAGAATGGCAGGCAGTGACTAGTGGAGTGCCGCAAGGTTCTGTGCTGGGGCCCCAGCTGTTTACATTGTACATTAATGATTTAGACGAGGGGATTAAATGCAGTATCTCCAAATTTGCGGATGACACTAAGTTGGGTGGCAGTGTGAGCTGCGAGGAGGATGCTATTAGGCTGCAGAGTGACTTGGATAGGTTAGGTGAGTGGGCAAATGCATGGCAGATGAAGTATAATGTGGATAAATGTGAGGTTATCCACTTTGGTGGTAAAAACAGAGAGACAGACTATTATCTGAATGGTGACAGATTAGGAAAAGGGAAGGTGCAACGAGACCTGGGTGTCATGGTACATCAGTCATTGAAGGTTAGCATGCAGGTACAGCAGGCGGTTAAGAAAGCAAATGGCATGTTGGCCTTCATAGCGAGGGGATTTGAATACAGGGGCAGGGAGGTGTTGCTACAGTTGTACAGGGCCTTGGTGAGGCCACACCTGGAGTATTGTGTACAGTTTTGGTCTCCTAACTTGAGGAAGGACATTCTTGCTATTGAGGGAGTGCAGCGAAGGTTCACCAGACTGATTCCCGGGATGGCGGGACTGACCTATCAAGAAAGATTGGATCAACTGGGCTTGTATTCACTGGAGTTCAGAAGAATGAGAGGGGACCTCATAGAAACGTTTAAAATTCTGACGGGTTTAGACAGGTTAGATGCAGAAAGAATGTTCCCAATGTTGGGGAAGTCCAGAACCAGGGGTCACAGTCTGAGGATAAGGGGTAAGCCATTTAGGACCGAGATGAGGAGAAACTTCTTCACCCAGAGAGTGGTGAACCTGTGGAATTCTCTACCACAGAAAGTAGTTGAGGCCAATTCACTAAATATATTCAAAAGGGAGTTAGATGAAGTCCTTACTACTCGGGGGATCAAGGGTTATGGCGAGAAAGCAGGAAGGGGGTACTGAAGTTTCATGTTCAGCCATGAACTCATTGAATGGCGGTGCAGGCTAGAAGGGCTGAATGGCCTGCTCCTGCACCTATTTTCTATGTTTCTATGTTTCTATAAGCCTGAAGGCTCTGTGCCTCAATACGAGGAGTATTTGGAATAAGGTGAACGAATTAATTGCGCAGATAACAGTTAACGGATATGATGTAATTGGCATCACGGAGACATGGCTCCAGGGTGACCAAGACTGGGTATTCAACATATAGGAAGGATAGACAGAAAGGAAAAGGAGGCAGGGTGGCATTGCTGGTTAAAGAGGAAATTAATGCAATAGTAAGAAAAGACATTAGCTTGGATGATGTGGAATCGGTATGGGTGGAGCTGCGGAATACCAAGGGACAGAAAACGCTGGTGGGAGTTGTGTACAGACCACCAAACAGTAGTAGTAAAGTTTGGGACAGCATCAAACAAGAAATTAGGGATGCATGCAATAAGGGTACAGCAGTTATCATGGGTGACTTTAATCTACATATTGATTGGGCTAACCAAACTGGTAGCAATGCGGTGGAGGAGGATTTCCTGGAGTGTATTAGGAATGGTTTTCTCGACCAGTATGTCGAGGAACCAACTAGGGAGCTGGCCATCCTAGACTGGGTGATGTGTAATGAGAAAGGACTAATTAGCAATCTTGTTGTGCGAGGCCCCTTGGGGAAGAGTGATCATAACATGGTAGAATTCTTTATTAAGATGGAGAGTGACACAGTTAATTCAGAAACTAGGGTCTTGAACTTAAGGAAAGGTAACTTCAAAGGTTTGAGGCGTGAATTGATTAGAATAGACTGGCAAATTATACTTAAAGGGTTGACGGTGGATAGGCAATGGCAAACATTTAAAGGTCACATGGATGAACTTCAGCAATTGTACATCCCTGCCTGGAATAAAAATAAAACGGGGAAGGTGGCTCAATTGTGGCTAACAAGGGAAATTAAGGATAGTGTTAAATCCAAGGAAGAGGCATATAAATTGTCAGAAAAAACAACAAACCTGAGGACTGGGAGAAATTTAGAATTCAGTAGAGGAGGACAAAGGGTTTAATTAAGAGAGGGAAAATAGATTACAAGACAAAGCTTGCCGGGAACATGAAAACTGACTGCAAAAGCTTCTACAGATATGTGAAGAGAAAAAGATTAGCGAAGACAAACATAGGTCTCCTAACTTGAGGAAGGACATTCTTGCTATTGAGGGAGTGCAGTGAAGGTTCACCAGACTGATTCCCAGGATGGCGGGACTGACATATCAAGAAAGACTGGATCAACTGGGCTTCTATTCACTGGAGTTCAGAAGAATGAGAGGGGATCTCATAGAAACGTTTAAAATTCTGACGGGTTTGGACAGGTTAGATGCAGGAAGAATGTTCCCAATGTTGGGGAAGTCCAGAACCAGGGGTCACAGTCTAAGGATAAGAGGTAAGCCATTTAGGACCGAGATGAGGAGAAACTTCTTCACCCAGAGAGTGGTGAACCTGTGGCATTCTCTGCCACAGAAAGTTGTTGAGGCCAATTTACTAAATATATTCAAAAAGGAGTTAGATGTAGTCCTTACTACTAGGGGGATCAAGAGGTATGGTGAGAAAGTAGGAATGGGGTACTGAAGTTACATGTTCAGCCATGAACTCATTGAATGGCGGTGCAGGCTCGAAGGGCCGAATGGCCTACGCCTGCACCTATTTTCTATGTTTCTATGTCCCTTGCAGTCAGATTCAGGTGAATTTATAATGGGGAACAAAGAAATGGCAGACCAATTGAAGAAATACTTTGGTTCTGTCTTCACGAAGGAAGACACAAATAACCTTCCGGAAGTACTAGGGGACCGAGGGTCTAGTGAGAAGGAGGAACTGAAGGATATCCTTATTAGGCGAGAAATTGTGTTAGGGAAATTGATGGGATTGAAGGCCGATAAATCCCCGGGGCCTGATAGTCTGCATCCCAGAGTACTTAAGGAAGTGGCCCTAGAAATAGTGGATGCATTGGTGATCATTTTCCAACAGTCTATTGACTCTGGATCAGTTCCTATGGACTCGAGGGTACCTAATGTAACGCCACGTTTTACAAAGGAAGGAGAGAGAAAACGGGGAATTATAGACCGGTTAGCCTGACATCAGTGGTGGGGAAAATGTTGGAATCAATTATTGAGGATGAAATAGCAGCACATTTGGAAAGCAGTGACAGGATCGGTCCAAGTCAGCATGGATTTATGAAGGGGAAATCATGCTTGACAAATCTTCTGGAATTTTTTGAGGATGTAACTAGTAGAGTGGACAAGGGGGAACCAGTGGATGTGGTGTATTTAGACTTTCAAAAGGCTTTTGACAAGGTCCCACACAATCAAAGCACATGGTATTGGGGATAATATACTGACGTGGATAGAGAACTAGTTGGCAGACAGGAAGCAGAGGGTCGGGATAAACGGATCCTTTTTGGAATGGGTGGCAGTGACGAGTGGGGTGCCGCAGGGCTCAGTGCTGGGACCCCAGCTATTTACAATATACATCAATGATTTGGATGAAGGAATTGAGTGTAATATCTCCAAGTTTGCAGATGACACTAAACTGGGTGGCGGTGTGAGCTGTGAGGAGGACGCTAAGAGGCTGCAGGGTGACTTGGACAGGTTAGGTGAGCGGGCAAATGCATGGCAGATGCAGTATAATGTGGATAAATGTGAGGTTCTCCACTTTGGGGGCAAAAATGCGAAGACAGAATATTATCTGAATCGTAGCAGATTCGGAAAAGTGGAGGTGCAATGAGACCTGGGTGTCATGGTTCATCAGTCATTGAAAGTTGGCATGCAGGTACAGCAGGTGGTGAAGAAGGCAAATGGTATGTTGGCCTTCATAGCTAGGGGATTTGAGTATAGGAGCAGGGAGGTCTTACTGCAGTTGTGCAGGGCCTTGGTGAGGCCTCACCTGGAATATTGTATTCAGTTTTGTTCTCCTAGGAAGGACGTTCTTGCTATTGAGGAAGTGCAGCGAAGGTTCACCAGACTGATTCCCGAGATGGCAGGACTGACTTATGAGGAGAGACTGGATCAACTGGGCCTCTATACATTGGAGTTTAGAAGGATGAGAGGGGATCTCAATGAAACATATAAGATTCTGACGGGACGAGACAAGTTAGATGCAGGTAGAATGTTCCCGATGTTGAGGAAGTCCAGAACCAGGGGACCTAATCTTAGGATAAGGAGTAGGCCATTTAGGACTGAGATGAAGAGAAACTTCTTCACTCAGAGAGTTGTTAACTTGTGGAATTCCCTACCGCAAAGAGTTGTTGATGCCAGTTCATTGGATATATTCAAGAGGGAGTTAGATATGGCCGTTATGGCTAAAGGGATCAAGGGGTATGGAGAGAAAGCAGGAAAAGGGTACTGAGGGAATGATCAGCCATGGTCTTATTGAATGGTGGTGCAGGCTTGAAGGGCTGAATGGCCTACTCCTGCACCTATTTTCTATGTTTCTCCCCCAGGTGGCCTGCCTCATTCCCTCCCTTTCCCGGGTGACACGCCTCATTCTCTCTCTCTCTCGCTCTTTCTCTCTCTCGCTCTCTCTCAGGCGGCATGCCTCATTGTCTGTTTCTCTCTCTCTCTCTCTCTCTCTCTCTCTCTCTCTCTCTCTCTCTGTCTCTGTCTCCCGGGTGGCGCGCCTCATTCTCTCGCTGTTTATCTTTATATATGTAGAAGTTGAATGATGTGGTTATTTCATTGTTTCTTTCCCTCAGGAGAAGAATTGCTGAAAAGGGTTCAGTTCCTGAAGCAGACCCTAAAGAAGAGAAGAACGTAAGTAGAGACCTGTGTTTCAGGATTCAGGCTGCCTACTGCTCACCTTAATCTGACATGTAATTCTTCTCCCCCTCTCCTCTTTCCCACACACCCCTCAATACATTCACATAAAAGCCATGATTAGTGAATGTGTAATTGCTTATTCCCAGGCCTATGTCAGTGGCCCTCCAACTCAGCAGCTGGAACAGTGCAAGCAACTGATTATAACATTTCTGCCAGAAAGTACCTCAGCCAAAGGCTGTCGATTAGATACAGAGCTTGTCACTCCACAGCTCTGTGTATCCACACTATATAATCAGTACAAATCGGTCACAATTCCAACTGTTTCAGCATTTAACTGTAGGAATACTGCTTTTCTTGATGTAATAATGACTTAGACTTCACAAAAGTGAGAAGTGATGCATTTTCTCGGAAGAACGAGGAGAGGCAATAAAGGGTACATTTCTAAATGGGGTGCATGAACAGAGAGACTTGGGGTATATGTACACAAATCATTGAAGGTGGCAGGGCAGGTTGACACAGCAGTTAAAAAAGCTTACGGGATCCTGGGCTTTACAAATAGAGGCATAGAGTACAACAACAAGGGAGTTATGATGAACCTTTATAAAACACTTTCGGCCTCAACTGGAGTATTGTGTCTAATTCTGGGCTCCGCACTTTAGGAACTATGTGTAGGCCTTGGAGAGAGTGCAGAAAAGGTTTACAAGAATGGTTCCAGGGATGAGGGACTTTAGTTATGTGTATAGACTAGAGAAGCTGGGGTTACATATGAATTCGGAGCAGGAGTAGGCCACCTGGTCCCTCGATCCTGCTCTGCCATTTAATATCATGGCTGATCTAATGCTTCACTTCCCTGCCCACTCCCCATAATCCTTTATTCCCTTATCACTCAAAAATCTGTCTATCACCGCCTTAAATATATTCAATGACCCAGCCTCCACAGCTCTCCAGGGCAGAGAATTCCATAGATTTATAACTCTCTGAGAAGAAATTCCTCCTCATCTCAGTTTTAATTGGGCAGCCCCTCATTCTGAGACTATGTCCCCTAGTTTTAGTTTCCCCTATGAGTGGCAATATCCTCTCTGCATCCACCTGGTCGAGCCCCCTTATTATTTTATATTTCGATAAAATCACCTCTCCAATGTGTATCGGCACAACCTACTCAACCTATCTTCATAAGTCAACCCCTTCAGTGAACCTCTGAACAGCCTCCAATGCAAGTGTATCCTTCCTTATTACGGAGACCAAAACTGTATGCAGTACTCCAGGTGTGGCCTTACCAATACCCTGTACAGTTGTAGCAGGACTTTTCTGCTTTTATACTCTATGTCCCTTGCAATAAAGGCCAACATTCCATTTGCCTTCCTAATTACTTGCTGTACCTTCATGCTAACTTTTTGTGTTTCATGCACAAGGACCCCCAGGCCCTTCTGTACTGCAGCACTTTGCAATTTTTCTCCATTTAAATTATCATTTGCTTTTCTATTTTTTCTGCCAAAGTGGATAACCTCACATTTACCCATATTATACTCCATCTGCCAAATTTTTGCCCACTCACTTAGCCTGTCTATATCCCTTTGCAGATTTTGTGTGTCCTCCTCACAATTTGCTTTCCCCACCCATCTTTGTATCAGCAGCAAACTTGGCTACATTACGCTCAATCCCTTTATCCAAGTCATTAATATAGCTTGTAAATAGTTGAGGCCCCAGCACCGATCCCTATGGCACCCCACTAGTCACTGTTTGCCAACCAGAAAACCATTTATCCCGACACTTTTTTCTGTTTGTTAGCCAATCCACTAATCATGCTAATATATTCCCCCGAACTTCGTGAATGTTTATCTTGTGCATTAACCTTTTATGTGGCACCTTATCGAATGCCTTCTGGAAATCCAAATACATCACATCTACTGGTTCCCCCTTATCCACCCTGCTCGTTACATTCTCAAAAAACTCCAGCAAATTTGTCAAACATGATTTCCCTTTCATAAAACCATGCTGACTCTGCTTGATTGAATTATGCTTTTCCAAATGTCCTACTACTGCTTCATTAATAATGGACTCCAGCATTTTCCCAACGACAGATGTTAGGCTAACTGGCGTATAGTTTCCTGCTTTTTGTCTGCCTCCTTTTTTAAATAGGGGCGTTACATTTGCGGTTTTCCAAACTGCTGGGACCGCCCCAGAATCCAGGGAATTTTGGTAGATTACAACCAATGCATCCACTACCTCCGCAGCCACTTCTTTTAAAACCCTCGGATGTAAGCCATCAGGTCCAGGGGACTTGTTCGCCTCTAGTCCCATTATTTTACCGAGTACTACTTCATTAGTGAAAGTATTAAGTTCCTCCCTCCCTGTAGCCCCTTGATTATCCACTATTGGGATGTTTTTAGTGTCTTCTACCTGAAGACCGATACAAAATATTTGTTCAACGTCTCTGCCATTTCCCTGTTCTCCATTTATTAATTCCCCAGTCTCATTCTCCAGGGGACCAACGTTTACTTTAGCCACTCTTTTCCTTTTTATGTATCTGTAGAAACTCTTACTATCTGTTTTTATATTTCATGCTAGTTTACTTTCATAATCTATCTTCCTCCTCTCTTTTTTTTAGTCGTTCTTTGCTGGCTTTTAAAAGTTTCCCAATCCTCTGGCCTCCCACTGGTCTTGACCACTTTGTATGCCCTTGTTTTCAATTTGATACCATCCCTTATTTCCTTAGTTAGCCACAGATGGTTATCCCTTCTCTTAGTCTTTCCTTCTCAATGGGATATATTTTTGTTGCGAGTTCTGAAATATCTCCTTAAATGTCTGCACTGCTCATCAGCCGTCCCATACTTGTTCTCAGAGCAGAGAAGGTTGAGAGGAGAGTTGATAGAGGTGTTCAAAATCATGATGTGTCTGAACAGTCAAGAGAAACTGTTCCCATTGGTAGAAGGGTCGAGAACCAGAGGACACAGATTTAAGGTGATTGGCAAAAGAACCAAACGTGACATGAGGGAAAACTTTTTTATACATCGAGTGGCTAGGATCTGGAATGCACTGCATGACAGTGGTGGAGGCAGATTCAATCGTGGCTTTCAAAAGGGAATTGGATGAGATCATAAGTAATATGAGCAGGAGTAGGCCTTTTGACCCCTCGAGTCCCTCCATTCAGTAAGATCATGGCTGATCTTTTACCTCAACTCCACTTTCCTGCACTATCCCCATATCTATCGACATCTTTCTTGAATATACTCAAAGACTGAGCCTCCACAGCCCTCCTGGGTAGAGAATACCAAAGATTCACAATTCTGAATGAAGAAATTTCTCCTCATCTCAATCCTAAATGGCCAACCCCTTACTTTGAGACTGTGACTCCTGGTTCTTGTCTCCCCAGCCAGAGGAATCATTATCCCTGCATCTATCCTGTCAAGCCCTGTAAGAATTTTCTATGTTTCAATTAGAACGCCTCTCATTCATCTAAACTCTAGAGAATAAAGGACTAGTCTACTCAATCTCTCCTCATAGGACAATGCCCACATCCCAGGAATCAGTCTGGTGAACCTTCGTTGCACTCCCTCTATGGCAAGTATATCCTTCCTTAGGTCAGGAGACCAAAACTGTACCCAATACTACAGGTGTAGTCTCACCAGGGCCCAATATAATTGCAGCAAGACATCTTTACTCTTGTACTCAAACCCTCTTGTAATATAGGCCAATATTCCATTTGCTTAATTTATTGCTGTACCTACAGTTTAACTTTCAGTGGTTTGTGTACAAGGACACCCAGGTCCCTCTGAACACTAACATTTCCCAATTTTCTATGGATTACTTCACATTTCCCCACATTACGGGCCCGTTTCCACATGATTTGCGCCTGATTTTTAGGAGCAACTGGTGGAGAACGGACTCTCTTAGAAATCGCAATTCTCCACATTTTTTTTTCTACAGTTCTAGTCAGGTAGAACAGTTCTACTTTGGAACAGAATTTTTTCTTCAAAAGGGGGCGTGTCCGGCCACTGACGCCTGATTTCAAAGTTTCCACAGTGAAAACGTACTCCAAACTAACTTAGAATGGAGCAAGTGAAGATTTTTGTAGAACTGAAAAAACCTGTTCTACACATTAAAAAATCAGGCGCAGGTTACAAATTAGACGCCAGAACGAGGGGGGGGGGAGGGGAAGTCAGTAAATTCTACAATAAATCCTTATTTATACTTCTACAAATATTATACAAATAAATACAACCTGAATAAACATTTATAAGCCAAGAAAAGATTAAATAAACCATCTTCCTACCTGTGAGAAAGTGCTTCAGGCACGGAGAATGCTGCAGTCAGCCTGAGGCGCCCGTTCTTCCCGCGGGGAGGGGGGAGGGGGGAGGAGGCGCCTGTTCTTCCCGCGGAGGGGGGGAGGAGGCACCCGTTCTTCCCGCGGAGGGGGGGAGGAGGCACCCGTTCTTCCCGCGGGGAGGGGGGAGGCGCCCGTTATTCCTGCGGGGGGGGGAGGAGGCGCCCGTTCTTCCTGCGGGGAGGGGGGAGGCGCCCGTTCTTCCTGCGGGGAGGGGAGGAGGAGCCCGTTCTTCCTGCGGGGGGGGGAGGAGGCGCCCGTTCTTCCTGCGGGGAGGGGGGAGGCGCCCGTTCTTCCTGCGGGGAGGGGGGAGGAGCCCGTTCTTCCTGCGGGGGGGGGAGGAGGAGCCCGTTCTTCCTGCGGGGGGGAGGCGCCCGTTCTTCCTGCGGGGAGGGGGGGAGGAGCCCGTTCTTCCTGCGGGGGGGGGAGGAGGCGCCCGTTCTTCCTGCGGGGAGGGGGGAGGCGCCCGTTCTTCCTGCGGGGAGGGGGGAGGCGCCCGTTCTTCCCGCGGGGAGGGGGGGAGGAGCCCGTTCTTCCTGCGGGGAGGGGGGGAGGAGCCCGTTCTTCCTGCGGGGAGGGGGGTAGGAGCCCGTTCTTCCTGCGGGGAGGGGGGGAGGAGCCCGTTCTTCCTGCGGGGGGGGGAGGAGGCGCCCGTTCTTCCTGCGGGGAGGGGGGGAGGAGCCCGTTCTTCCTGCGGGGGGGGGGAGGAGGCGCCCGTTCTTCCTGCGGGGGGGGGGGAGGAGGAGCCCGTTCTTCCTGCGGGGGGGGGAGGAGGAGCCCGTTCTTCCTGCGGGGGGGGGAGGAGGAGCCCGTTCTTCCTGCGGGGGGGGGGAGGAGGCGCCCGTTCTTCCTGCGGGGGGGGGGAGGAGGAGCCCGTTCTTCCTGCGGGGGGGGGGAGGAGGAGCCCGTTCTTCCTGCGGGGGGGGGGAGGAGGCGCCCGTTCTTCCTGCGGGGGGGGGGAGAGGAGGCGCCCGTTCTTCCTGCGGGGGGGGGGAGAGGAGGCGCCCGTTCTTCCTGCGGGGGGGGGGAGAGGAGGAGCCCGTTCTTCCCGCGGGGGGGGGGGGGAGGAGGAGCCCGTTCTTCCTGCGGGGGGGGGAGAGGAGGAGCCCGTTCTTCCTGCGGGGGGGGGGAGGAGGAGCCCGTTCTTCCTGCGGGGGGGGGAGGAGGAGCCCGTTCTTCCTGCGGGGGGGGGAGGAGGAGCCCGTTCTTCCTGCGGGGGGGGAGGAGGAGCCCGTTCTTCCTGCGGGGGGGGGAGGAGGAGCCCGTTCTTCCTGCGGGGGGGGGGGAGGAGGCGCCCGTTCTTCCTGCGGGGGGGCGGAGGAGGCGCCCGTTCTTCCTGCGGGGGGGGGGGAGGAGGCGCCCGTTTTTCCTGCGGGGGGGGGAGAGGAGGAGCCCGTTCTTCCTGCGGGGGGGGGAGGAGGAGCCCGTTCTTCCTGCGGTGGGGGGAGAGGAGGAGCCCGTTCTTCCTGCGGGGGGGGGGAGAGGAGGCGCCCGTTCTTCCTGCGGTGGGGGGGGGGGGGAGGAGGAGAGCCCGTTCTTCCTGCGGTGGGGGGGTGGGGAGAGGAGGAGCCCGTTCTTCCTGCGGTGGGGGGGGGGGGAGAGGAGGAGCCCGTTCTTCCTGCGGTGGGGGGGGGAGGAGGCGCCCGTTCTTCCTGCGGGGGGGGGAGGAGGAGCCCGTTCTTCCTGCGGGGGGGGGGAGGAGGAGCCCGTTCTTCCTGCGGGGGGGGGGAGGAGGAGCCCGTTCTTCCTGCGGGGGGGGGAGGAGGAGCCCGTTCTTCCTGCGGGGGGGGGGAGGAGGAGCCCGTTCTTCCTGCGGGGGGGGGAGAGGAGGCGCCCGTTCTTCCTGCGGGGGGGGGGAGAGGAGGGGCCCGTTCTTCCTGCGGGGGGGGGGAGAGGAGGCGCCCGTTCTTCCTGCGGGGGGGGGGAGAGGAGGCGCCCGTTCTACCTGCGGGGGGGGGGAGAGGAGCCCGTTCTTCCTGCGGGGGGGGGGAGAGGAGGCGCCCGTTCTTCCTGCGGGGGGGGGGAGAGGAGGCGCCCGTTCTTCCTGCGGGGGGGGGGGAGAGGAGCCCGTTCTTCCTGCGGTGGGGGGGAGAGGAGGAGCCCATTCTTCCTGCGGGGGGGGGGAGAGGAGGAGCCCGTTCTTCCTGCGGGGGGGGGGAGAGGAGGCGCCCGTTCTTCCTGCGGGGGGGGGGAGAGGAGGAGCCCGTTCTTCCTGCGGGGGGGGGGAGAGGAGGCGCCCGTTCTTCCTGCGGTGGAGAGGAGGCGCCCGTTCTTCCTGCGGGGGGGGGAGAGGAGGAGCCCGTTCTTCCTGCGGGGGGGGGGAGAGGAGGAGCCCGTTCTTCCTGCGGGGGGGGGGGAGGAGGAGCCCGTTCTTCCTGCGGTGGGGGGGGGAGGAGGCGCCCGTTCTTCCTGCGGTGGGGGGGAGAGGAGGCGCCCATTCTTCCTGCGGTGGGGGGGGAGAGGAGGCGCCCATTCTTCCTGCGGTGGGGGGGAGAGGAGGCGCCCATTCTTCCTGCGGGGGGGGAGAGGAGGCGCCCATTCTTCCTGCGGTGGGGGGGAGAGGAGGCGCCCATTCTTCCTGCGGTGGGGGGGGGAGGAGGCGCCCATTCTTCCTGCGGTGGGGGGGGAGAGGAGGCGCCCATTCTTCCTGCGGTGGGGGGGAGAGGAGGCGCCCATTCTTCCTGCGGGGGGGGGAGAGGAGGAGCCCGTTCTTCCTGCGGTGGGGGGGGGAGGAGGCGCCCATTCTTCCTGCGGTGGGGGGGGAGGAGGCGCCCATTCTTCCTGCGGGGGGGGGAGAGGAGGCGCCCGTTCTTCCTGCGGGGGGGGGGAGAGGAGGCGCCCGTTCTTCCTGCGGGGGGGGAGAGGAGGAGCCCGTTCTTCCTGCGGGGGGGGAGAGGAGGAGCCCATTCTTCCTGCGGTGGGGGGGGAGAGGAGGCGCCCATTCTTCCTGCGGGGGGGGGAGAGGAGGCGCCCGTTCTTCCTGCGGGGGGGGGAGAGGAGGAGCCCGTTCTTCCTGCGGTGGGGGGGGGAGGAGGCGCCCATTCTTCCTGCGGTGGGGGGGAGAGGAGGCGCCCATTCTTCCTGCGGTGGGGGGGAGAGGAGGCGCCCATTCTTCCTGCGGTGGGGGGGGGAGGAGGCGCCCATTCTTCCTGCGGTGGGGGGGGGAGGAGGCGCCCATTCTTCCTGCGGTGGGGGGGGAGGAGGCGCCCGTTCTTCCTGCGGTGGGGGGGGGAGGAGGCGCCCATTCTTCCTGCGGTGGGGGGGGAGAGGAGGCGCCCATTCTTCCTGCGGTGGGGGGGAGAGGAGGCGCCCATTCTTCCTGCGGTGGGGGGGAGAGGAGGCGCCCATTCTTCCTGCGGTGGGGGGGGGAGGAGGCGCCCATTCTTCCTGCGGTGGGGGGGAGAGGAGGCGCCCATTCTTCCTGCGGTGGGGGGGAGAGGAGGCGCCCATTCTTCCTGCGGTGGGGGGGGGGAGGAGCCCGTTCTTCCTGCGGTGGGGGGGGGGGAGGCGCCCGTTCTTCCTGCGGTGGGGGGGGGGGGGAAGAGGAGGCGCCCGTTCTTCCTGCGGTGGGGGTAGGGGGGGGAGGCGCCCGTTCTTCCTGCGGTGGGGGAGGGAGAGAGAGGCGCCCGTTCTTCCCGCGGTGGGGGGGGGGGAGAGGAGGCGCCCGTTCTTCCCGCGGTGGGGGGGGGGGGGAGAGGAGGCGCCCGTTCTTCCTGCGGTGGGGAGGGAAGGAGACAGTGAGAAGGCTGCAAGTGCTGATGGCAATGTGCTTTTATTAAAAAATGTTCAAAAATTAAACAGCTACAAAGAACTACAAAAATGGCCGAGTGCCAATGTTTCCTTCACACTGCGCGTGTGCGAACGCTCCAACGCGCACGCGCAGCGTTGCCGGCAGGAAAAAAACTAATTTAAATAGTACCCGCCCCCTCCCACTTACAAAATTGGCACGAGTGTAGGCTCCGCCCACCTGGGCGCCGCGCCAAACAGACAAGGAGCTGCAAAGCGCTCCAGAATCGCGCGTTTTTTTTCCAGCGCCGTTTTAGGCGCGAAAAACGGGCGCCCAGCTCAGAGGCGCGCCCATTTTTTATCGTGTGGAAACTTGGGCCCTACATTCCATTTGCCATGTTTTTGCCCACTCACTTAGCCTGTCTATATCCCCTTGAAGCCTCTTTGCATCCTCCTCACAACTTACATTCCCACCTAGCTTTGTATCTTCACCAAACTTGGATATATCATATTTGGCCCCCTCATCCAAATCATTGAAACAGATTGTGAATAGCTGAGGTTCTTGCAGCACCCCACTAGTTACAGCCTGCCAACCTGAAAATGACCTGTTAATTCCTACTCTGTTTTCTGTCCGTTAACCAATCCTCAATCCATGCTAGTGTATTATCCCCCATCCCAAGAGCCTAATTTTGTTTGATAACCTCTTGCGTGGCACATTATGGAATGCCTTCTGAAAATCCAAATACACCCCATCCACTGGTTCTCCCTTATCTATTCTGCTAGTTACAAACTCAAAAACTCAACAGATTCATCAAACATGATTTCCCTTTCATAAATCTGTTTTGACTCTGCCCAATCCTATTATTATTTGATGTGTCCTGTTACCATGTCCTTAATAGATGCTATCATTTTCCCTACTACTAATGTCAGGCTAACTGGTCTGTAGTTACCTGTATTCTCACTCCCTCCTTTCTTAAATAGTGGGATTACATTTGCTATCTTCCAATCTGTGGGAACCGTTCTAGAATCTATGAATTTTTGGAAGATGGTAAACCAGTACCTGAAGGGAAAAACATTTCAGGGCTACGGGGAAAGGGCAGGGGAATGGGTCTCGCTGGTGCTGTTGCAGAGAGCCGGCACGGGCTCGACGGGCTGAATGGCTTCCCTCTATGCTGTAACCAGTCTATAATTCTATGTTTTCTATTTCCATTTTCATTGTGTACCCTGCCATTGTGCTTGATCACACTGCAATCTCTTGGTGTTTTGTAATCTTTGAATGATTTACTTTCATCAGGAAGAATCTGAATCTTCTAGTACGAAAGGCCCAGCTGCATCAAGCACATCAGGTAGGTGTGAAGAGCCATTTGGCTCATTTATTGGCCTTTATTGCAGCACTAGCTTTTTAGATATACTAGGTTTCAGTGTAGAAGTGTGTTCTCATTGACCAGTTGCTCAGTGACTCAGGCCATTGTTCGTAAAATTCACCAAAATTCTCTGCAAATTAAAAAGAATGATTCCTCAGTTCTGGTTCTGCAACTCTGATATACCATAATAGAGTGCTTGGCCCCATATCTGCTCCATCACCAAGACTGCCTACTTCCACCTCTCTAACATCACCTGTCTTCATCCCTGTCTTGGCTCAACTGTTGTTGAAACCCTCGTCCATGCCTTTGTTACCTCAAGACTCGACTATTCCAGTGCTCGATTGGCCTGCCTCCCATCTTGCACCCTCTGTACACTTGAGGTCATCCAAATCTCTGCTGCCTGTATCCTAATTCGCATAAAATTCCGTTCACCCGTCACCGCCTGTGCTCGTCGACCGACATTGGCTCCCAGTCCAACGATGCCTCAATTTAAAGTTCTCATCCTTGTTTTCAAAACCCTCCATGGCATCACCTCTCCCTATCTCTCTAAACTTCTTCAGCACTACAACCCTCCGAGATCTATGTTCCTCCAATTCTAGCTTCTTGCGCATCCCCAATTTTAATCGCTCCACCATTGGCGGCCATGCCTTCAGCTGCCTAGTCCCTGAGCTCTGATATTCCCTCCGACTTTCTACCTCCCTTTCCTCCTTTAAGACACTCCTTAAAGCTTGCCTCTTTCATTAAACTTTTGATCACTTGTCCTAATATGTCTTCGTGTCAAATTGTGTTAATTGCTCCTGTGAAACACCTTGGGACATTTCACTATGTTAAAGGTGCTATATAAATGCAAGATGTTGATGGGGTGATATTGGCAATGGGGTTATTCGCTGTGTCGACACTTGCTGTTTTAAATAACCACCTGTTCACTTGAATAGTAACAAATTCAGTCTTATGGTTATAATCATTTTATTCTTTGACTTCAGCATAAAAAGCAATTTACAAGCAGAGTACAGTCACACAGCACGCGAGCGTAGACATTCGTTCCTTCTCATACTGCTTGAACAAAGGAGAACGCTTATATTGAAACACTAATCTCTATCAACCAAAAGTAGCCTTGCCATATTTGGTAGCCTCCAGTCAAAAGCACTGTCCTTCAGCCAATACACACAAGTTTACATTTCTCGTACATCAAGATTGAAATGGGATGGGATGTTTTTGCAGTGTGGCTATACTGTAAGGCCCTACTATAAGATCCCAGAAGGACCCTGGTTCCAAATGATTCAAGGTTGACCCACATTGGAGAGAGTGTAACTTTATTCAACACAAGCAAGACTTAACACATTACAGTATTGGAGCAGCAGTTTACAGAGTATAACTGAGACTGATATTAACCACTTATACTCTGGGGAGAAGCCATGAGTAAGCTGCACCCTGTATATCTCTTCTCTCATCTCTCCTCGTCTCCTGGGTGTGTCTCATTCATTCTTCCTGAAATCTTCTATGTCTCTGAAATAATCATCTCCTAAAATCTTCTACAATTTGTGGTTGTTAAGGCTCCCTTCTTATACCCTTACTCTCATTCAAAACCCATGGAGTCCTCCTAAATCAATCACTGGCTGACACCCAAACCCAATCATAAAGATGCCACATTCGTAGCATCCTGGCTTACGCAGGTTTTAGTCTCGTGTCACTCTTGCATCCTCTGTTTTTAACCATCAAGGCTCGTATCTGGGGTAGTAATAGCAATACATCATCATAGGCCGTCCTTCACATGAGGATGACTTGCTTCTACACCAAAAGGGACGAGTTCACAGATGTTTCAATGAAGGATCCGATATTCCAGGCCTGAACTCCAATCGAAGGGGTGGAAGATGCCTGCGCGTGGATTTTTTTAACGTCTGGTGACCGTTGCACATCAGCCACCACACAGGCTTGACAGAGCTAGGACTTTATCCAGGACAACTGGAGATCTGCTCTGCTGCATGGACCAAGTGCGCACACACATCACAACGTGGGTTGGCCCGTGCTGCCCCTGGGCCCTCGGCTCTTCTGGGCCCCGTACCCTCATTTGCCGCTCCTTCACCACAAACGTTCGCCGCACCTCCGCCACGATGTCTGCATAGGTTGAGATACGTCCCTTGCTGTTGGCCTTGGTTTTTATTCACTGCGGATGTTCTAACATTCCAACACAATGGCACCTGCATCTAACCTTGATTCCCAGGCTAGCTGAACTCTGCCTCATTCTTACTGTTGGCGAACATCCAACTTTCACCCACATCCTCACTATTCGACTATAGCAATCCTCTCTCTCACCCTTGGTTGTTTGGTTACAACTTACTCTCCGACTTTTAATTATAAGCAAACGGTTACACGTCATACATAATTCAGGTTATCAATGCATGCAATTGATGATTGCAGACTTTATATTTAATTCTTACACACGATTATAAATCCATTACTGATGATTATAATATAGGAATGATTACAAGATAGTCAAGCAAGTATTCGAAAAACCCAATTAATCCATGATAATACAGTTTTCTGCTTGAGGGGGAAGAACTCCTTCTCCAACCCCTCACTCAATCTTATTTCTTACCTTTCTGCAGGAGATCCAGTAATTCTAAGTTATTTGCACGTTGACCAAGCACCTACATATCAAACAACATATCATGGATCCGACTAAGAAAATCATAATACATGGAGCTGAAAGATTCTCTAGTTCTCACTTTACTCATATCCATCTTGTGGATAATTCTTTATAAATATGATTTCTTCTTAGCCCAAAATTGCCCCAATCCAAATTCTATGTCGTTCTCCACTTCATCTTCAATTTCAATCCCTCTGACAGGTAGCAGTGTGTTTTAACTCTACCCTGATTGTTTCATTAATTAAATCGTTTCTCGATGGAGTATGTGTCCTGCTTTCAAAGTTATCTCATTCTCCTGAGCCACATTAACCATCTCATGTTGTGCTGTCAAGTAACTGAGCATGTCTGAGACCCGTTCTTCAGTGCAAATTCTTCATGCATTTACGAAACAGATCACATCTGCACCCAATATCGTGCCACATGTGACATCCAATCCAAGCCATTCTTGGGCTTTTAGGTTATCTCATCAAAAAATCGTCGGGTGTCCAGGAGATCTTTGCTCATCTCTGACTGCATGGTCCCGATGTCTCGGATAGTGGCCTGACTATCACATTCAGTTTTCTTATAAAGTTCATAGGCAAGGGCACAAACATCTCCAAGGGACAGCTTTCAATTTATTATTCTTAACTGCACTTTCCTGACTTTCACTAGAATGTTTGGGAAATTCTATTTGATGGTGTAATAAAACATTACCTGTTTCTATCTTGCATCTCAAGTCACTTCCTCTTAAGTCTATTTTACACAGCCCAACAATTACCATTCTCTCATTCATGAGCTCAAGAGGAATGTTACTGTCTATTACAATGTTAAAGATAGAAAACATAGATACAACGATCCCACTTGGTTTAAGTTAACACATTTTATTTTTTATAACCCACTATATTGTGCCCGAGTCCATTTTATCAGTTCAAAATGGCCCCAAATCCAAACAGCAGTATTGTTGAACTGATAGATTTTGTCAGTGTTCAATTTTATTTCCCCAAAAACTTTCTTCTTTAATACACAGCAATTGGCAGAACCACATAGACCTTTTTCCATCAGTTCCTCTTAATGAAAATATGACTATCCTCTTAAACTTAAGTAAGATTTTCCCTTTTCAAATGCTTGAAACTGCAACTCGTATCAGTTTTATTTTTATCAATTTATCTTATTTCTAATTTCACAAACAGACTTGGTGGTTTACATGGTGTTTTAACATTAGAGACGGAAGTGCTCACAATTAGTTTACAAGGTAACTTCCATATCTCCCCTTCTCGAGCAATCTGTTTCGTAAAATAACACGTGACCCTGAATGGGTTAAGTCCGAGTCTGAGCTTTTGAAATGCAAAGCATTTAGTCCAAAACACCATCTGTTTTTACATCTGCCGATGTCTGCAGATAAATTCTTAAAACTGCTAGATATCTTGCTACGCCATCAATATTCATGCGGTCTGGAAAACCTTGGTCACCTGTTTTAAAAACTGAAGAAAACACAGAATCCATTGTGGCTCTGCTTTATCACTTCATATACCTTCTGTCACCGTGGGAAAATATCCATTTAAAATCAAGAAACTAAAATTTAATAATGTCCAATATCTTTAAATTGCATTCAGCAATATAAAAATTGTTATGTGTTGTGTGGTGAACCAAAAAACCAGCTGTTAGCAAAAAGGGTTAACCCCTTTGCAGGTTTATAAGGGGAGCAAAATATCGGCAGATGCACGCAATTACATCACTTCACGTACATTTTTTTAAAATCATTTCCGATTGAAACTTTTTTCCCAAGTTTTTGTACCTTCAAAATTTCTTTAGGAAATAATAATCCATGAAAACAGCAAAAATTGTTCGTGTAGCTGTCAATATTAACTTTAAATAAACCATTTTCATCAAGGAAAACAGCATTTTAGATTAAACTACAATTATTTTAAAACTTTTTAGCT